>NW_010146477.1:0-208 GCF_000699245.1 Pterocles gutturalis
TGGAATTTTGTTGCCAAACCACTCGGTTTTCTGCTACTGGTTGCTTAGGTGGGTGGCGTGCTGTTCACTCATGGAAGTGTATTCCACCCGCCTTCAGTGCTAGTCAATAAAGATGGATCATTTTGATTCCAGTTGCCAAACTTTTGGATGTCTTTGTAGTTTCCAAATTACTTACAAGGCGAGGGAGCCGTGTGTTGGCTGAAAGTCC
>NW_010146477.1:632-850 GCF_000699245.1 Pterocles gutturalis
TTGTGGAAAAGGCTTCAGAGTGAGAGATGCCAGCAGCCAGAAATACTATAGATTTTTATTCATCGCCATCTTGAAGTTCTGATAACGTGGGGTTTTGTTGCTGGAGTTGTTGGTGCTGCAATTTAATCTCCTCATTTGAAGATACAGGGGCAGAAGTTGCACTAAAGGGGAGGGTTATTGATGTGCAGGTGGTTGGATGCTGATGTAAAGGGGCATCT
>NW_010146478.1:0-2303 GCF_000699245.1 Pterocles gutturalis
AGCCCCGCGGGCCTCCCGCCTCGGCCTTCGCCCCTCAGGCGAGCTCAAAGGTCGGGCCCGGGCGGGCAGCGCCTTCGCCAGCTGAGGCTGAGCAGAGCTCGCAGAGGTTTGTCGGTTGGGGTCGCCCGGGGGGTGGCTTATCTGCTGAGGTGGTTTGGGGTTGTTGGTCCTGAGGAGTTGTGTGCCAGGCGGGGAGGGGGCTCTGTTGGGTTCCCTCCTCAGTGGGGAGAGAGAGTGAGAGGCTTCTGAAAGGTACTGGGCTCGAACCCTGCTTCTGTCCGTTTAATGTGCTGAAGGCAAAGCTGTACGTGTTGTAATATGGATTGTATGTAAACGTGCGCACCTCTGGAGGAGAGGAGAAGCAGTGTCCTGGTGTCCCCAGGAACTAGACAAGATGCATGTGTATGGCTGTCGCTGGTGTGTTCACACAGGAATCTGAGCTTTTCTGAAACATACAGCCTGCTCATGGAGAAAGATGCTGTATAGATAGTGTTTGTAAATTCCTTCGTTTTTGTCAGAAAGGAAGGAAAGCATGGCAGTTGAAGATCCGTCTTGTTTTTCATTTGGTGCTGGCGATTGCAATTAGAGTGAGCTGAAACTGGGCAAAAGGTTAGCTCAAGACCAAACAGTCAACAGAAACTTTTCTGCTTTCACTGCAAGCTGAAGCTTTCTGAGCAGTAAATTTGATGTTAATTTTTATTGTTGGGATTATCTAGCTCATTTTAAAGTACTTTGAGTAGCTTTAAAGTGAGGTTTCCTAAGTTGACTATTGGCGAGGGGCGTGTAATGTGACTTAATAAGTTATAGTACCTCTGTCTTCTGTGATAATAACTTTGCTTCTGTTTTTAATTGCTGAGGGAGTTAAAGGGTATGATGGAAAACCCAAACAGTATAAAGATGTAACTGTTATTCTTTGCTGTGGAAATATGTAAGTTTTGATGGGAGGAAGTTGTTCCCTGCTTTATAGGGAAATAGTATGGCAAGCATGCTTCACACTGAAAGTGGTGCAAAAAGAAGCAGCTCCATAGCTATTCAGACTTGACTTTTCTTCTTTTTTTTTCTGTGAGTTTAATGGACTACAGAAGTGGGAAGTCATGGGATGAGGTAGTAAATATGGGAAATGACCGAAATGTTTGGCTTTTAGGATGATAATATGTGATTAGCTTTTTAATGAGACAGTAAAAATTGGACAGCTGCTTGACAGAATTCAAATACTAGTCTAGTACTTGCAGGTTATTATTATGAAGGGCATAGAAAAAATTACTTAAACTTATGGGCGTATGAAGGAATAAAAATTTGCTAAATTAAAAACAAAGAATTGACTCAGAATACCTCTTTCTGCCAACCGTTAAAAGTAATAGATTCTATCCCTAGACATGCTACGTAAAGGTAATTAGATAGTTTGGTAAGGAGGGAAATTGGGGGACCCAAAGCCCTTCCATATGTTGTTGTATAATTCCTTGGATTCTCACTTAGGTCACACCACCCTTTTCTCTAAGAGTAGATTCAAAGAAGCTCTCAAACTTTCTTCCTGCTCTGCCATTGGCTCCTTCTATAGAAAATCTAAGAACAAGTATTCGATATAAATGTTTCAGATTGCAAAGTTCATAAGTATTCTTGGTAGTGCATATGAGAGATGAGAGCATATGAGAGACTCTCGTGTGCAGAAAAAAGGATCGAGGTGTTATAGCATCAGTTTTGATGTGCCTAGATGTAAATTTCATGGTTTCTTAGTCAATACAATAAATAGACTGAAAGTTTTTCCGTGTGTACATTTCAGATATGCTGTGGTTCCCTGTTTACACTAAATTCTTACCATGGCTTTTTTCCCCTGGAAGACCTGTATTTCCTGACTAGGATTTTTACCTCCCACAAACATTGTGCAATGTACTGAGTGTTTGGCTACCAGGTTCCCCGTCCTGGCACTACTGAAATGCACTGTCCTATTTATATAGTTAACCAAGAACCATGGGGAAATTGAAATATAAACTTATGTTGAGTACTGATCTTGCTTGTCTGAATTTGTTTAGGTCTGCTGACTTGGGTGACAACCTGCTGACCAGGCCTGGACAACCCGCAGTTGCACGAATACCTCCACCTATTTTGCCAAGACCATCACAACAGACAGGAAGCAGTAGTCTGAGCACTTTCAGGCCAGCATATACTAGTACTTTTTCTCCAGGCTATGGTTCATATGGAACATCTTTTTATGGAAGCTGTAGTCCTTACAGTTACGCATATGGTGGTTTGGGTTATAACCGCTTTCGTACAGATGATATTCCTCCCAGCAGGTTTGTTCAGCA
>NW_010146478.1:2313-7566 GCF_000699245.1 Pterocles gutturalis
AGGTGCATTTCAGTCCATTGAAAGTATCGTGCATGCGTTTGCCTCAGTCAGCATGATGATGGATGCTACCTTTTCAGCTGTGTACAACAGTTTCAGAGCTGTGTTGGATGTAGCCAATCACTTCTCCCGCCTCAAAGTACACTTCACAAAGGTGTTTTCAGCTTTTGCTTTAGTGAGAACTCTGAGATATCTCTACCAGTATCTACAACGATTACTAGGTCTGCGGAAGAGCTCTGAGAATGAGGATTTGTGGGCCGAAAGTGAGGGGACAGTAGCTCGCGTTGGCCTTGAAGACAGGGCAGCTAACTCTGCAAAATCTTGGCCCATTTTCTTGTTCTTTGCTGTTATAATGGGAGGTCCCTATCTGATTTGGAAGCTGCTTTCTACATACAGTGATGAAGAAACAGGTAAAGATGATCTGCAGCACAAGGGAAGTGCAGCATATATTGTTCCTTTTGTTGTCATGTCTATAGTGATTAATCTTATACTGCAGTAATACAAGTTAATAGATACTGGGGTACAATACTGAGTTTTAGGCATGTGATACAGGTAACAGGCTGTTGAAGTAGCCTGTTGTTGAGTTAGGATGTGGTTTCATGGTAAGCTTTGTGTGATTCCAAAATCGTGGTTCCTTTCTGTTTCCTTTCTAATAGATGTGGCTGTTGTGGAAGGGGGAAAGTATTGGTTGGATTGACTCAACAAATCATGTGTTGCTTGTTACTCCTGTCAGTTCTCTATTGGAAAAGTTTTAGCAAGGAAGTTAAAGTGTTTTCTTCATTTTCCTTTAAAAAAAACACACCAAACTTTGTAATTTCTTTTTGGAAACAGTTTCTAGTAACTGGGCAAGTGGTGAAGATGATCATGTGGTTGGAAGAGCAGAATATGATTTCAATGCTCTCTCAGAAGAAGAAATTTCTTTCCGTGCTGGTGACATGCTAAAATTAGCACCCAAAGGTAAACTTTTAACTTTGTGTTTATTTTTCTTATCACATCTGATGTAAGTCATTGTTAGGGTCTGAAAATTAAAAAAAAAAACAAACCTCTGCCTTATTTGACCAAACTTCTTATACCCAGTGTTTTTTTTTTTCATAAGTTATTACTTGCACTGTAATAAAACTTATTGAGTAGTTTTGTTCAATTTCCCTAAGTTATGATATAGCCTAAACATACTCAGGGAGCACTTAGTGATTGCCCTTGTGGTTACCTTTTCCTCGCATATGCTGCACAACTGTGAAAATCCCTGCACATTTCCAGTACATTGGTGTCATCGGTTTCAGAACAACCTATGCTTCACAGTACTCTTCAGCTCACCTCACCAATGCAGATCCTCGTTATTGCTCTTGTGAAGTAATTTGTATATCACAGAGTTATGAGCTATTGTGTTGTCTACCTTCTGGTGTGCTTGTGCCTCAACTGCAATATATTTTAAATTGTTTTGTAACTTGATGTGTTTGCATTTTCTTCTTCAGAACAACAACCCAAAATCCGTGGTTGGCTTTTGGCTAGTTATGATGGCCAAACAACAGGACTTGTGCCAGCTAATTACATCAAAATCCTGGGCAAAAGAAGAGGTAGGAAAACAGTGGACCTGGAAAAGATTACAGAGCAACGGCCACCCTCTACCAGCACATGTGTTAGAGGATCCCCTGCTACTGTGACTTTAGAGGAGCAGGAAGCTGCTCTTGAATCTGTTTTTGCTGCAAGTAATAAAGTTCATGTTGTGTCTGACTCCACTGTGGTTAGTGGAGAGAAACGGGAACTCTAATGCACTTTCATCAACAAAGCAACTGAACTGTGCTTTATTGATAAAATTTAGGGTTTGTTGAAAATCTGTATTGTAGTGGAACACTGATGGGTCTGTATCAGTTACTGCTGCTACTGACTGGTGAAGGGATGGATAAATCATTGCTCAAATTTGTAGTATTTATTTTTGACTCACTTAAGGCTGTACGTTAGTGTCGCTACCTAACCACTTGGCAGCAGCTCTAAGATCTTGAGGAGAATTGAGGCATTTATAACAAAGCAAACAAACAAACAAACAAAAAAGGGACTACCAGCCTGTTCTTGTTAAGGAGACAAACTGTTGGGGAAATCTGGAGATTACCATCCAGTCTTCAGTGGAATGCCAGTTTCTACAAGAAGCTTCTTCAATAGATGTGCAAAGAGAAGACAGATTTTTGTAAGATGTCCTCCAAAACTGGATGCTGAGGACCACAAAATAGTAATAGTGCATTGTTTTCCCCCTGAAAGGAGGGAGAATTGCAAGAGATTTAGGTGGCACAATGGAATCATTAGAAGTTCTATGTTCCTTGCTTTTCATTAAGAGGTAGGGCTTCTGTCATAAAGACCTTAGCTCTTATGAAAAAGGGACTTGTGAGAAAGGGGAGAGAAATAGAGTTACAAAGGAAGAGCAGTGAGGTTTCAGCAGTACTTAAGTTCTTTTTTGTTTATTAAAATAACATTAGAATAAAGGGTATCCTGAAGTCAGGCACTTTCTAGCACAGTTATTAATTGTTATTCCCCTCTGTGGTAAACTAACTCCACATCACTCCTAGTCATTTTGTGTTAGTAGCCTGTTAACTGCCTATCAATAGTCTATCAACTGCCACCTGCATCTCAACTTATTTTTGTTCTTTATTGTTTTTATATGCATGTCAAAATACCTTATCCTGCCTCTTAGTGCAGTAGGAAAGCATTGGGCTGGGGGAAGGTTAATATAATTTGAGTGGCAAAGAAAAAGTAACATTTCTTGCTTAATTGTCTCAGTTAGCTAAGGTCTTGGAGTTTGCTCTTTACACTGCCTTTCGGGTGGTAAATTTTGCATCTGCCCATAAAATTTGAGGGCTCTGGTTTATCAAAAGCCATAAAAACATAAAGACTGTTCAAAATACTTAGTATTTTCTTCATACTGGTGTTTGAGAATTCTGTATTGAAATACTGTTGGGTTTTTTTTAATGAAGCAAAGATAATTAAAACTTTTTTCCTGGTAGTGTATATGTATAACATGTTGAGCTTCTGAAGGTTAGAGCAATGGATAAAATAACTAAAGCTTGTCTTAATCTTTCAAATAGCTTTTCTTTTGTATTTTAAAGGTACTCAAAAGTATTAGTGCAAATAGGGCACGTGTCTTTGCTTAATTGATCCAGTAGTTTCAGTTTGACTCTTTCTACAGAGCTTTCAGTATTTATACTTTAATTGCATTTCCTGGCCTTGACTTCTTTGAATTCTGTTCACGACAACAAAACTCTTAACAAGAAAAATTGAAGTGGGCACAGTTTTATTGAGGTGAAGTGGCTGAGAATTGGATATTATGCTGGAACCTTGGATTTAAAGTAATCTCTAAATGCCTGATGTTGATAATTAGAGCTAGAATTTAAGTGGTTGTGCTGAGGTATTGGGAGATGGTGTGAAGCATCGCTTTTACTAGATTGTTACATCTTCAAGTGCGAAGGAAAAGGAAAGAGTAGTTAAAGGGCAAATAAGAAACTTGAAACTAGGTTTACTAGGTTTAAACCAGAACACTTTCCTGAGATATTTCCCTGTGTACCAGGGCATTGAAGAAAATTATATTTGGAAATTACATCTGTTCTTGAAATAAAAATAGTAAACAATCCTGAAATCTAAACTAGAGAAGAAGGGGGGCCAGGTATCAAGTGTACGGTTCTGCTTACAGTTTGTATTCCTAGAAAAAAATTAATTTGCTGTTGAGAAATTTAATTAATGGGCTATCAATGTCTCTTGTGTCAGCAAAAGATTTCAATCAGAAGAATGGTCTTTTAAATAAATGAATTAATAAACCCCAAACTTTCTGTAGAGTATCCATTCAAATAGACCTCTGTTTTCCTGCTTGGAAGAAGTTGGGAAGATGGTACCATGATGTTTACTAGAATCTCTAAACCTTGCTAATTTTTAGAAAAATTAGTTTAATTTCACTTCCAGGTCATACTATTTTGAAAACAATTATTTAGTAGGAAGATATGTTATTAATAGTTTGGTTTTTTTTCCCACCCTTGTGTCGTGGGGCCGGTTCTTCTGCAGACTGATTTGAAGGAGGTTTGGGATGATAAATCTGTCTCCTGGATTCTGTGGGCATACCAAACACAGCCTTTAACCAACTGGATAATCTCACCTTGAAACAAAGGAACTCATCTGACCGGTTTAAGTAGTGGCACAGGCATGATGCCAATGCAAGGCACCCCTGGATCTTTCTTATCTACAGTTTTTAATGCTACTTTGAGAGACTAAGTTCCCTAAATTTCACAGTAGTCACAAAACTACAAGACTTGAGCCAGTGACGTTGTTTATTTATGCTGTCAAGGCAGACCTTTACAGGTGTTTGGGGTGTTTTTTTTTTTTTTTTTTTTATTACTCTAGGATTTAGGGGTGGGTATTTTGAAAAAGATGGTTAATATCTATGCGCCCATGATTCTCTCAGTGATTCCTGCCAAAATACCAAGGAAACAGAAGTTACATCACGTGATACAGTGGATTTTAGACAGGAGTAAGGAGAAAAATAGGATCAAGGGAGTATTATTATATGTTGCATGCAGGAAAAGGGGATCTGGGCTGATCCTCAGCAGGCATGGATGGCTTCCCAAGGGAAGCAATTTTAAAAATTTTGGGAAGATTTGATGTGGTAAGAAACATGCGATAGGGAACAAACTAACAACAGATGAAATAGAAGGATTGGGACCGTCTGACCGTTTGCATGGTAACTTTGGTTTGAGAGGAGCCACCGTGTAATTAGCTCTAAGATGGATATTGTTACTGCTTTTGTAGTTACAAGTGTATCAAATATTTAATGAGCTCCAAATCTGGGAAAAGCATAAATTAAGGTGCCTATCTTTGGTCAGCCTTTGTGTGGGTAGAATGCTTTAACACAAATTCCTGCTTAATTAATTTACTGCACTTGTAGTGCGAGGTTAATTCTTGTATCTGATGTATTATTTTGACAGGTGGGAAATGAAGTTCCTACATGCTGGGGCTGCCCAGATTTTTCCTCCGCGTAAATGTTTTTGCACATGGGAATGTAATCGCCATTCTGAAATTTGTTTCACTGAAAAACAGTAAAATTGACTGTTGCCTGAGCGAGGGGAGCTGTCAGTGTGACAGCACACGGAGCTAGGGAGAGGTTCGCATGACATCATTTGTTGCCCGGAGTGCAAGGCGTACGCCAAGCGCGTGATGTAACAATGTCAAAGGGAGACAATAGCTCTGTCACTGTTCGCGGAGGCGTATTTTAGCGTCACGGCT
>NW_010146479.1:0-12228 GCF_000699245.1 Pterocles gutturalis
CACTAGCTTTTCTAGGAGAATTTAAGGCAGAATACATATTTTTGTCAGCAAAATGCAGTAAGATTTCTCATTTGCAAATGGAAATGACAATGTACGTAGTACCAGGACAAAACATCTTATTATTATAATTCAAAAATTAAGAGGCCAATAAAGGTAAGTTGGTAGCTTCTAAATTCAGGTTACAAATGCTTTGTGAGAATTTGTAATTGTTAAAACGAGTTTAATTGTTTGCTGGACAAACAACACCTGATGTGGTGCCTCTTCTTAATGTCAGCCTTTTACTTCTGATCTCTTTTCCCTGTCTCAACCCCTACCGATGTGGCTCATCAGGCTCCTCACATGTCACCCAATCACTCCTGCCTGGTACCCTGGGAGATGGAAACTTCAAATTAGGTGGCTTCATAGGCACGGGAACCTGCTGTGCCAGTTTTTCCTATACATTTCTCGGGAAAATCAGAGACTTCAGCCTTTTTGAAGCTCAGTGTCTTGGCTGGCGCAGCAAAGGTGACTAGCTATATCAGTTGAAGTAGGGAGAATTTTAGTGTTCATTCAAAGGCAGATTTCTCACCTCTTGGTAAACTGTGATTAAGCCTGTCAATAAAAAGGTAGAAGAAGGAGGGCTCTTCTCAACACACATGCTCAGAAATTCCTCTATAGAGAGGAATAAAATATTTCAGCTACAAATTACAATTTCCACCACAGAGCTGTGTCTGTCCCTTCATCTTTTGGTCTGACTGCAGAGGCAATGAACATCCGACAAGTCTGCAAACTCTCCTTGCACTCCTGGTTGCTCTTCTAGCTTGAGGAATCTGTCTGCTTGTGGTTTTTTGTTCTGCATATACCACACCATTAAGTCTTAACCTTGTTTTTTCCTTTCTAGACAACACAGTACATAGCAATTTTTGTCTGAATTCTGCAGGGCCAAAAATCCTCTTTTGTTCTTACCTAGAGAGGCCAGAGTCTACAAAAATTCTGACCACACTGTGCTCAAAAAAAATCCCAGGAAAAAAACGCAAACACTGGTCCTAAAAGCTGTTCCAAATACTACGTAAATATAATATTGAGCTATCAAGCATCCTGAACTTCTGATTTCCAGCACTTTTTTTTTTTTCTGTTTAGCAATTTCTGCTTGTTTGGTGTTCCTCTGATTGTTCATATTTCAAAATTTGTACATAAGTAAAGTTGTAGTTCCAGTTCACAAGAAAAAAATACTTACATTGACTGTAGATTTTGCTGGCAGGTGCACACATTCACGTGTTTGGAACTGGAGGCTGAAAGAAAGAATCAATCTGAAAATTCACTTTTAATTACTGTCCTGGAAATTCCTGGAAAACATTTCTGAAATAAATGCCTTAATGAAGTGCAGTTCAGAGAGACTGGTTCATTATGACATATGGTCAGGTATGTCACAATGAGCAGGTAGAATACTTAAAGCTTGTGCAGCTGGAAGACTTTAGAGTATATTCATCAAAGGACTATACGGTGATCATGGCAGTGAATTAACTTTTAAATTCAAAGCCAAAGACAATAATAAATCTAGCTATATAAATAACTTTGGCAAAGTAAGCCTTCTATACAATTTAAGGCACTGCAATCAAACATTGGTTTATGTCACATTAAAAAAGAAAGTGACGTGCCAGGAATTTCTTCTTTGTGTTTGGTTTAAATAACACTCCCCCCCTCACATTCCACTGTAATGAAAAAGCTGTACAGACTATTTTGGAATTACTCATCCCTTCAAAATAAACATTTTTAAAGTACAAAATTGTGGAAAAGCAATAAAATACTTGGCTTTCTCTGTCACTTCTGTGGTTGCAGTATAGAGTTCCTGACGAAGGCATAGCTGGATGAAGTCTGAAGTCATCACCTACAACTCAGATGACTGACTTTTAAGACTTGATTACTTATCACTGAGTACTTAAGACTCAGATTACTGACTCAGATTACTGAGCCTTAAATCGTTACTTAAAGCAAACAGCTTCTTCCTATTTTAATATAGTATATTTTTATTTTATCTGGCAGAGACTGAACTATGGAGAAGAACCTACAATGTTTAAAGGAAACTTTTAATTTTGGTAACTATGAATCACTGAAATCTGACACAACTATTTCAGGGTAATAAAAATAGAAACGAAAAAATTATAGAAAATAATTTGGTTTACTCTGTTTCTCAAATGCTGTTTAATGTTACTCTTGAAGATTTAAAGCAGTAATAGTAATAACTTTGTACATATCTAACATCAGTCATCTCAGAGGCAGATTTGCATTACAAATGTTAGTGTTCTACTGAGAGTTCTATTGACCTCAAAGGAGCCATAACAGTTCACTTGGGGTGGGGGGCATGGTAAATTTACAAAGGTCATATTAGATAATAAATCAGCCTTAAAGCACACAAAAAGCATGCTGTAACTTTTTTCTTTTATATTGCAGATGATCTCTTATTTACTTTTTATTGGGCGTTTTGACAACAACCACCACCAGTGAATATTCCTCAGTGTGCTCTTGTTATCGTGTTTGATAACACGATGCTCAGCCATCAGCAGAAAGAGGATTCCTTTAAAAGTGTATTCAACCTCACTAATCTTTTGCTTGGAAGTTTACCACTTCTACCAGTATTTGCTAATGCTTTTGAATAAAAAGTGAAATAATAAAGTTTTTATGTTGTTTTGTGTGCATCCACTTTGAAATACTGAAATACCAACTTTTTTTTTTTTTTTTCTAATACTCTGTCATTCATGACTATACTATTCCCTCTTGCTAACACTGAGTTCAGTTAGTACCATGTGAACCATTTGTAACTGATATGCATCAATTCCAGGTGAAACGTTTTCACTTGTGGTACTATCACCTGTGCTTCCATGAAGCACTACAGATAGGTCCAGGTTCTATACTTCAAGAGAGAGTTGACTTTTGAGGGAGTTTTTCAGATTTAGTGTTTTGATTTCATCAATTACGTGGAAGAGGGATCTGCTAAGATTTTTGATTCTAAATCCAGAAGATGGGCTTGATTTGCAAACAGTCAGGAGAGGCTCGAATCCATCTAAGGAATTTTATACATCTTCTAAAATCTTATAGCACAGTGGATAATTAAATCATTCATTTAAGAATAAATATGTGGGACACATACTGTAGTTCCCTTTGTAACAATAATTAGATAAATTATTCAAAGCAAATAATATTAGGGATAATGATCTCTATTCCTTTATCATAAATGCACAAATATTTGCAGATTTTACAATAAAAGAATTTCAATGTGAGAAAGGTCTGAAAAGTACAGAGCAATAAACAGCTTTTTAATTCTGAATGCATATACAAGGAAGTCTTCTGCAGTACTCTAAAAACCAAATTTTATGTACTGTGTAAAAGAGAAAATAAGGTATTGCCTCAACTAAAATAAAAATCTCAAGGGAGTGTAACCTAAAAGGGAAAATCTTTCTGAAGTCTTTGAAAGACAGTGAGGGAAAGAAGTTTCTGAAACATAGTCCTATGCTACTTCATTTTATATCCCTTCCATTAATTGATTTAAACCCTGAGAGCAGAGGGAAGTCATCTCTCCTCAAAGATTGCATCCCCAATTGCCTTGGTCTCTGCACCTGTAACAGCATAAATTTCCCCAGGAAACTTCTCCTTTTCCCTGAATCATATGAGAAGGCATATTTCACACACTTTCTCCTTTGTCAGGACTTGCATTATGATATTTCAGCTTTAAATGCCACGTTTCCTCAACAGATGATTTTGCAATGCTTTCCTATTTCCTACTTCACAAGCCCTTTCTGCACCTTAGTTAAATCAATCCCCCACACTTTCCCAGTACATTTTTTTGTTGTCCTAAACTCTCTTACATCTTCTTAGATGACCTTAAACTAAATTTCATGCCTACAAACAAAACCAGACAAATGAAAATATTAGCTCACAATATACCTGAAGTTAGGGTGAAGATAAATGTAGCTGAAAATCAGAAATACAGATTTTTAAAGGAGACTCTCAACAAGAATGCCATTTGCATTGTCATCAGCATTGTTCTTTTGGTAACTCCTTATGTTCCATTCATGAGAACCTGCTGAAGTGAATATTTTTCACTGTAAGAGCACTTGTAATTTACACATACTTGAAAATTCATGTTTTCTACGGAACTAAATAATTTGAAAGTTATTGAACTGGAAAATCCCACAGAGGAATACATCTGGGAATCTAAAACTTGAAAAAGTTTAGAAGCAAGAGCCAGCAGCTTAACATAATTCTTGAGATGATGAATTTGAATGAGAAAGGACGTGTCAAAATTTAGTAGTTAGACACCCTACTGCTGATGGCATTTTGATTTTTACCTGGGAACACATTTTCTTTCAATCATTTGTTCTGCAAGGGATATCTGTAATTTAGTTAAAGGAAACGGAATATTCATATTGGCAGGCAATTTACACCTGAAATTTCAGCCCTCTTAGCACATGCTTACTGGCTTAGCATGAGAACTGTCATTTAAATAATAGAAATGTTGCAGTTGTCAACTGCTTAAGATAACAGTGTGACTTGGACAATGACTTTGTCCTAAATGAAGTTCTGGTTCCTTCATCATAATTATAGTCCTACTATCTACCCCAGTTTGCCTAGAAACAAAGCAATAGCACGCAATGGGACTGCATATAACTAAATCCCATTTTAACATTCAGTGAGTGAGGGTGTGAGCCTGTATACATGATGTGAGACTTCAACTTGCACCATATTTGCTAAAAAGTCAGGTACAGTATAACAGAGCTAGCTGTTATGTCGCCAAAAAAAATTAAAAATTACACTGTTTCCACTTTAACAATTGATACTACTCTTGTGAGCAAAATTAATATTTCACCATTAACACTCCTGTGATAATTTCTCTGTGCATATAGACATGCCTCCTCTGTTCTGCCACATGCTCAAGCACATGACAGTCTCATGTAATCCTCTACTTTTAAATAATAAATACTGACCATGTACGTATATGTGAATTCAAAGGTTGTTCAACAAGAAAATTCTATTATTTACTTTTAGAGATAACAAGGTGACAATTGAGAACAGTGCTGGGAGGGGGGAGAGGGAAACTAGATGATCTTTAAGGTCCTTTTCAACCCCGGCCATTCTATGATTCTATGAATACCAGAGGTTTGTAGGGCAGCTCTGGCAGAAGATGGGTGTACTTCTCACAAGTGACAGTATTTCATGGCAAATGCTAAAAGCAAATCTGCTGAGAGGACATGACATATAAAGCCAGCAATGAAACTTGTGTCTCATGACCCATTCCAAAAATCTGATGATTTGATAGTTTTGTATTCCAATATCGACAGTATTTTCACCTACCTTTCTCTTTTCCATCCAGTAAACTGAAATGATTGAACGAGTCAATACCACTTGCAATATCAAGGTTTACTGATGCCTTCTGAACATTGTCCATATACTAGCTTATTTTACAATAAAAATGCCTTCCCCCCCCCCCCCCTTTTTGAGCTAAGTTCAGGGAGAGAATAATAACTTTTGCAAAGAAAAACCTGGTACTTCTGTGTTTTCCATTAATAGCTAGCAGAGTTATAGCTTTTAACATAGAGCATCATCAGCACCTATTTGCCTCAGAAAAAAAAATGTACTGCAATGACAGATCCTTTCTTTAATACTTGAGCACATTTGAAAAAAAAAATTATAAGAGTACAATTAACCACAGGAGTCTCTGCCTCTGTTGTTTCTTACTGTCAAGCATTTATCTGAGCAGAAAAATTCAAGTAGAATTGACCTGGCTGCCAACATTTATTGGTCACTCCTCAGAAGAAGTAGACAAGAGTCAAGAAATTGTTTTTCCTTTTGAAGTGTTGATTATAAAATAGGCGTAGTAACTACTATTTGTAACTACACTGTCTTTTCTCTACATGACCATTTCCTGTTATTTATTTGGATTTAAGAATCAAGAAAATCTATTACAGTAGGGAAAAAAAATCAATATTGAAGATTATTTCATGTCAGGTTTTACATGGCACACTGTGTACAAGAAAGAAAACAAAACAGAAAACTATAAAACTTACTCTGAGACACTACATCACAAAACATTACTGACTAATACCAGGAATTTAATATCCAATTGCAAAAGAAAATTCAACTTTTAGTCTGAAAGAGCTTTTGGTTACTTTGCCTTTTTTATTTTCTTTAACACTAGATATTATAACATGGCTACCACATTACCTTGTATTGCTATCTATATAGTGATGACATAGTAAAATAAAATCAACTTTTCTAAGATTTTCAATCTCCTAAAAAGTACAATTTTATTTGGCATCAATTACTGAATAGATAAAAATGAGAAGTGGCTTTTTAAGGGCGTATTTTATCATCAGCAGTTTTGTCAGACTCCCAGCCCTCTGAAAAAATCAAGATGATTTCAAAGCAGGAACACTTATTTAAAAAGAAGTTTTATCTAAACAGAAATATTATTCTGGAACTGGTCTGAATTATTTAATCTTAAATGCAACAGAAAAACACTGTTATATGTAAAAAAAAAAAAAAAAAGAAACAAAAACTACTTAAAAATTAAGCTGTGCTATTTCAGTTCATAAAACTTATATTGCCTGGCAAGTTAAACCATAGGAAACATATACTTTGCTTTGGTGCATGCAGAAGATGATGAAATTGCGTACAGGACAATCAAAGACAAGTTTGATCATTAGGAAGCTAACCTATATTACCTTTTCAGGGAGATGGCTTCTGAACTTGCTTGCCCAAATTAAGATGTACCCTATTTTGAAGTGTATTGAAGCAAATTGTCATCAGAATTCCCACTTGCAATATAGATTTAGGAAGTGAGAAGGAGGAAAGAGCTAATTTTTAAAGGTATTTAAGCACCTACTCATCTCTATGCAGATTCTTCCAAGATTTTCTGAAGTACCAGAACACGTTAGACCCTTCTACTGATTTCAGGACCTACTATCTTCTCACACCTATAAAGAGGAATTTAATTGTTTAAATCCTTTTAGATACTTCAGCTGTATCTACCTCTACAATTAATAAAATTCTGTCCCAAATACAGATGGAATGAAGTCTGGCTTAAAGAGTTTTTTTTAAGATCACTACTGAATATCAAACTCCTTAGAAAATCAAATGTCGTATCTGTTGTGAGTCTCTCAACCACCACCCTCATTACAGTTAATTAACAATGTGTAATACTAATTGCACTCATCAGACAAGATTAGTTTGCAGGTCCACCTCTTTTCTAAAGAAAAAGTGTGAACAGTGTTCTCTTTCACATGTTCACTTTCATCTGCTTCTGTTTCTTATTTAACCAATAGCAATGATAGGAATTACTTTTCTATTTGTTTCAAATAAGTTCTGTCTGAAAGATTAGGAGGTTTGGTGGGATTTTTTTCTTATTTTCTTTTTTTTTTTTTCTTTTTTTTTTTTTTTTTTTTTTCTTTTTCCTTCTTCTTATGCTTCCCAGCAGGAAAATCAGTCAAAATCTTCAGATACACTCTCAGTTCTGTCCTGGCAGTGCGCATAAACATCTAACCAAGTCCACAGTGTGAGCTGAACACTCTTAGACTCCAAGGCCAGTCAATGGCAATAAACTTTTCTTGATAGCAACAGGCTTTTGTTTTCCCCACTAAGGTTTGCCAAGAGGATTTACTTAAAGTACATCATGTTATATTGCTCAGTCATCATACTCGCAGAGATATTTTTGTGTTTTCTGCTACTTGACCATTTTGCACTGCTGAGAACCGCCTAACCCTATTTTTGTGGCAATTTAAGGAAATGAAAGATCCCTTGCTGGCGCCCTTGAGCCTAGCTCACTTATATCGCGGGATGAGCACCTACAGTCCTGCCTCCCTCTAGATTAACATTTTATTCTGCTTTTTGTCCATAGTCTTTGTGGTTACCTTAACAGGTCTTGAATCAATGTTGGCATCTGCAGGATTTTTCTGTGTTATCGTAAAAGGCAGAGTTAACTGATGGACGTTTCACCTTCATTTGTCAAAATACCATTATTCAGAGCAGAAATTTTCAAAAGAAAACAAAGTATCAAGTAACAGCAAGGGTCTCTGTGCATTGCCCCTCAGGCACTCAGCTCCACCTGGGAACTCTTATAAAACGAGAATATTTCAGAACCTTACACAGTACTGCCTTTTTTTTTTTTTTTGGCAGTGGTGCCATGTGAGCTCTTGGACTGAGTGTGACTTGAACGCGACCAAGTTGTCACTTTATGCAGTTGCACACCCTTAGCTTACCGGTGACAAACCTTCCAAAGGCTGATTATCAGAGCAGATGCAGGAAAGAGCCTGTACATAAACAGAAACAGTTAGCCATACGTCCTTCAGGAAAAACATCCATGACACAGAAGTACCAGTCAGCAGTGGTAGTCCTACATACCTAAAATAATAAATACATAGTATTTATAGAACTACAATGGTATGGGAGTATTCTGCTCATCTACGGCCTCTGTTATGCCTTGCTGTAATAATAATATTTGAATCTTCTATGCTACAGTAACCTTGTTTCTCCTATCACCATGACACTTTCCAAGTTGTAGCAGTATTTTAGAGTAAGTTAAACATAAACATTTTCTTAGCTCAATAAATTGTTTTTTTTTGACATATAATGAAAACAACTACCTATATTTGCATTGATGTTTAGGCAGTTTAGCAGCTTAGGCACATCCTGGTAGCACATGGATTTCCTTCCTACTTCTTCCTTCATTTTGATTCCCTGCTGTAAGGAGATACTCTGCTTCAAAAAATAAAATCTGAAAATGACACATAAGTAAATAAAATTTAATATTTCTTTATAGGCCAGAAAAGCATTTATTCATACACACACACTCACAATATCAAATGTTTTAAATTCTGCTTTATCACATCTCCTTTAATAATGATATCCTCAGATTGTTTCTTTTTGGTTAAACTTTCTTAGCATCTGTCACTGGAGTAAACGTAATCTCATTTTATTTTTTAGAAATGGAAAACTAATGCAGTAAGGTACAAGGCCTATTTTTCACTAATGTAACAATCAGATCATAAATAAAATTAATGATTAGAATGCATTCAACAGATATCCGATAAGACACATGAAAGCAACTATTAACCAGTTATTTTATTATTGCATATGAAGCTATTTGTGGTACTGTCAGTTTATATAGAAGAAATTTCAATTTGTAGAACTATGTTAATTAAAATGGACAACCAAGGTCTGCATGTTCTGTTTACTGCCTGCTTTATGGTTCTCTTTTAATTATGAAATTATAATTTTAATTACACAGTTCTACACCAGTTATTCTAAAAGGTTATTGTGTTAATTAAAATGGACAGAGCAAGGTGATACCCTCCTGGCCAAAACCAGTTATTCTTTAACTCTGTTTTTATATAAAAGTAAGTAGGAATCAGATCAAAACTAGTTTTTGGGTTGTTTACTTAGGATATGATTTTAAGGCATCTCTGGGAATTAAGATACTAAACTTCTACTCACTTTCTAAAAACTAATTTAGCTCCCTTTTGGCCTTTAAAAATTACATACTTATAACAAAATTTAGCAATATTGAAAAACCCCACTACATTCTTCAGCAATATAGAAGTCATAATTTCCATATGGAAATCAGCACCAAACTGCTGCCATGTCAGGCAGGCAAACAAACGATGCAGGGATAGTCAAATCAAGAGACAAATTAGTCCTTCACCAGGTTAGGAATGAGTGAGTTAACCAGCCCTCCAGCTTCACCAGGTCTGTAGGGATAGGAAACTATAATTCTCTTTTACACTGAGACACTAAAAACCTCTCCTTTTACCAGAAGAGTCATCCCCTACCACTTACATCCCGCTCCCCTTCCCAAGGTCCTCTGTTGGCTGGAAATTAGGTCCCTCGTAATGCCTCCGTGGGGATTTCCTACAGGAGATCCTTACAGTTCGTCCATACATGCTAGCACAAGTGCCCTAGATACCACTTGCAAAAACCTGACAACTATGTTCAAACTGAAGTTCATTCCACATCTTTATTTCTTTACTAATATTTTGGTCACACTGCTAAAGAGGAGAAAGTCTTTCAGATTAAACACTCCTACATCTGCTAAAGTACTTTAAAACACCTTTCTACATACATTGCTTTGGGACAGTGCCTTAATTTTTCCCATTTCCAACACTGCACGGTCCAAGGTAGGGAGGTTGGTTTTCTACCTTACTAGGAAAGCCAGAACAATTTTTCCTCATGATAAGGCAACCCAGAATGCAAATGTGAAATGGTTATTTGTCTTTGATTTTACTTCTGTTATTGAGAACATTGCATCATCAGAAATCCAGGCTCATGATAACTGTCAGTTCTGATCTTACAAAGCTGTTACGCAGCTTTAATGTAGCAGAATAAGTTAATCTTCTTTACACATATTTTTATACTTCTGTACATAACTATGCACACATCTATATTTTTTCCTCAGCTCTTACTCCATGGATTTCAAAAGGAAGATAAATACAAATGGGAAATGTAAATAATACATAAAAAATGTAAAAATATGTGTTTCTGTTTTGGATCATTCATATTAAGCCATTTGACTACTCTCAGTACAGGCTAAGATGTGGTGAGAATTTCTCTGAACCTTCATTATTTGCAATTGACAGGAAAATCTTTAAAATAAAATACAGAATAAGTATTGCAGCACATAACCATATTTACTCCCTCTTGCATAATGTAGAAGTACAGAAAAATTAAAGGAGAGATAAAAGCCTAATTGAGAAGTAAACCTAACTGCAAACTGTACCATTAACAGCTCACTTAAATTGTAATTTTAACAGACTGTACTGTCCTTTTACTGTAGTCAGATCTATCATATTAGTACCCTAAAACAACAGAGACTGAAATCTGCAAAGCTACTTAATCCAGACAACCAGACTTGTGGCTACAAGAAATAAATATTTATGCAATGGCCAGATTGTTTTTTGTAGCTACTGTTATTTGGTAATTGTTTTGAAGAGAGTTTTATCTGGAGTTTTATCTGTTAATATACCAGAGCTACTGGATATTGACTGTTTCTTAACTCAGTTTCACTGAGATTTTACCTGACTGGAGCATGGGAAGGCAAGCGTTCCTAGGGAAAGGGGTAGCTCTTCTCCACAGAGCCTGAGGAATAATTTTCCCTTCCTTGACATCCTGACTGCTGAACTATATTGAAGGTAAGCAGAAAAAGAAGGGAGGAGCAAGATTAGCATGATAGAGTATTGCAAGAAGTTAGAGAATGCTGCAAGCAACAGTATCCTACAGAGATAACACTAAGATGCTTCTACAAGCATACATTAAATAAATATATACCAGATTGCGCAGAAGCTTTTATTCCTCTCTAAGCCTGATTAACAAACTTCATAAGTCTGTTTTTAAGGTACAACTTCTACGATAGTAACCTCCTCATTGAGTTCTACAAGTTCCTGTATGTTGGGCAGAACAATGATGGTTATATTGTCACGTAATCAGTTTTAATTTTTCCCTAACCACATTTAAGAGGGAGCTACTGGACCAGGTGTCAGAATAAACCAGTATGATAAAAAAAGTGCTTATGATTCATCTCAGAAACAGACAGTGATCCTATGAGTAGTTCAGACTTCCCTTACAGCAGTGCGTTGTACAGAAGTGAGGATAAGGGTGTGCGCACAGGAACAGGCAGATCACCCACCCCTTCTGTGCTGCGTCTGCCCAGGTTTACAGACAGCAGTGGGGGCAGAATTTTTTATTGAGGAGTGTAAAGCATATCCCTGCTACCAAGAGAGAGATTTTATTATTTCCTGACCAAAGCACACTGTTACTATTTAAAATTACCTCTCTCTTGCTTCTTGTCAGTCAAGTTGCCTTGAGAGCACCCTCAAAGCCCTTTCTGAGCAAATTATTTTTCCTCTTCCCACACTCCAGCTCACCATGCAGGTTAGGCATATACATTTTGTCCATCTGACTCTCCTGTCAAGACTGGCACATCTCAGCCTCCCTTATTAACGTCTCTGTGGGCACAGCGTTGGCAGGCTGCAATCCCATCCACTGGTGTGTCTGTCACACAGCTCATTCAGATCAGGGCTCCTCCTGTGAAACTTCTGCAGCTGAAGGACATGCTTTCAAATCTTATTTAAAGCAGAAGACAAGATTCTGGAAAAGAAGATAATCCTCTCATACTGGTATCAATATGGTATACAGACACATACTTGCTGTGTCCAGGAACTGACTATGGGCCTGGACTTCGTATTTAAAAACCTGACAAACAGC
>NW_010146479.1:12243-18093 GCF_000699245.1 Pterocles gutturalis
CAGTACAGGATTTATATAAAAGTAGTAAAGCCTGAATTAAAAGATAAGGCAGGTTGGCAAATGGACCAGTTCTTTAACATTCCTCATGCACTGCCTTCTCTAGTCAAAAAAAAAAAAAAAAAAAAAAAAAAAAGCAGCAGCAGTTTAGACCACAGCACCAGCAGTAGATTTATTTTCTCCCCAGTTACTACTTTTTTTCTGATAATGTTAGGGGACCTACATGAGATATCGCCTTATCAATAAACTGATCGTATATGGATCAGTTCAGCAGTGTTTGTTAAAAAATGTACTTGACTTAAATGGAAAGATTATTTTCCTGGTCAAGAGAGCAGAGCATTTAATTCCATTATGCAGCTGACAGAAATCTTATTACACCATGAATTAATATTTTCCATTGCACACAAGAATGTTTTATCTAAACAAATTAAATTTGCTTCCAATTCAAGTAGTCATAAGAGGACTAAACCACTATTTTGCTTTTCTACTTTGTCCTTCCTGTAACAAGTTCAAACATTATTAGCCAGCCTTCGTGCCTACAGATCTCTAAATGAAGTCACTAAAGCACCATGGAAATTTGTGCTGAGTCCTGTTTTTTGAGAACAGACACAAGGAGCAATAATGAAATTATTATTTGAGTAACTAGAAAAAGAAATTATGCTGGTGACACACCACAATGGTGGGGGGAAATACTGAAAGCCTTCTCAGACTGCAGAAGCGTACAAAGACTCTGCTTACCTTAGCATCCTGCACTTCACTGTGTAAGGCTAGAAGAGAAGGATTCTGAACTGTTATCCGAGTCCAGCCATGCTAAAACATGACACAGTCCCTCAATTAGAAGCCTAATCAGTTCAATATGTCAGGTTCAGACAGAATTCCTGGAAGTCCCCTCAACTCAGGTAATCAGAAGCTGTTATTCTAACTTCATTACTTTTTAATTTTATTACTACAGTGCACTGAAGAGACTTCCTCTGGGTTTGATCTGTCATCCATACTTGAATTCCTGTCTGTCTCCCGTATCTTCATTAAAAGCGCATTGTCTTACTACTGGAAGCCCTATTTCTTACCACATCATTTCTACTTGTTTCTTCTGCTTTTCTCAATCATCTCTCTTTAATGTTTTCTGTTTTATTGCCTTCTGGAATTTTGCCTTTTGACTTATACTCTTCCTTGTGTTTGCCATCACAATTAACACAAACCATGGTCACAAATTTCAACAGAAATTCCTAAAAAAATACAATTATCCCTAAGCAAAAATGTACCCCACCTGTACTAAGATATCACATGTGGATTCCATGGAGAAATTCCTTTGCTGTGCAGTAAGAAGCAGGACAGAAGCCACAGCAGATGCAGTGTAAACAAACAGTGCAACCTTCAACAGGCACAGTACCGTTTGAATTATACACACCTGTTAGAAACAGCATCTGGTTCTGCATTAGGATGAATATTTCAGAGGTTTCAGTAAAATTATGACTTGTAATTTAATGTTCTTGATCAATGTAAACAGATGTTAAATTATAAAGTTTAAGTCCTAGTTTAAGCACTGCATGCTAGTACTACCCCTGACATTTACACTGGGAACATCCAGTAACATTAGTTGTTAACTGAAAAGGTGTTCATATACTTAATCTAGACATGACATTTATACGACCATCTTAATGAAATCAATATCAAGTGTTCTATAAGTCTGCAAATATTAGTCTTTGAGAGATGATAACTGCGACTAACAAGTTTCTATCAGGAAATACCTCCTTTGGAAATTTCGTGGCTTACAGGCTTGAGCCAGAGGTTCCATTCGGATCACCTGTAGTGACTGATAGTCAGAAATGGCCTTATGTTTCATTAACTGCTATTTATAATACTAATATATAGTACATCTTCTGAGAAGAAGTTTCAAAATGCAGTTTAGGCTTTCTCTGAAAAAGTTTCTTTCTTTCATCTTTTAAACCTCATCTCTAATAACTTTGTTGTGTGTTCAATTATTCTTGCATTATAACCCATAGTGACTAATCATTCCTTATTCACATGCTTCATATTATTAATTAATGCCTTGGCATGTTATTTTCACATTTTGGTTCTACACTTCAGGCTGAGCACTCCTGTTCTAGTTAAATAAGGAATTAATCTGTACAAGGGAAGATTATGTTTGTTCTTTATGACTTTTAAAAATCCATTACACATGGATTTTGGAGATCAGTGAACTGAAATTGTACACTGGCATAGTGGTATTTCTCCACTTACTGTTTAATCACTTCTAACATGCTAGAATTCTTTCAACGGCTGCTAATGGCTGAGTTGACACATTTTCAGACAGCTACTTGCAACAATTCCCCAATCTTTCTTAATTATAAGCATGTAGAATGTATCCCTCTATGTCTATACACACATGTGTTGATATTTACACCTTCAGGGTCACTGCACTTTGCACATACACACAACTCAGTCACTTCGATCTGTGACATTCTTTGCAAAGCTTTGATGGCAGCACTAAAATTTGATATTCTGAATAGTTTTCCATCAGCAAGCTGTCACTAATCTAACAGCCAATGCTTCCAGTGACAGATACAAAGACAATACAGATACAAATTAGTGTGAGACAGAGGGAATAGTTTTGCTGAAGTGCTCTCTTGCTTTAAATTTTCAGAAGCGATTCCATGGTGTAGCAGCTCTTTATCCATTCTAGCTACACAGAAATCCAATTGCTGGTGTCGAACCGTCTTGTTTTGGTTCTTCCTCATGAAAAAAAAATGTAAGAGGCCTCCAAATTCTGATCAGAGCATATTTCACAGAGGCCCAGTGAGCAGATATTTTCTTGTGTTTTCAGATCCAGTTATCACACTAACATTTTATGAAAACTTAAAACTGAAAGAGACCACCAAACTTTACACACCACATCCTTAAACAGCCCTAACC
The DNA here is from genome assembly GCF_000699245.1 of Pterocles gutturalis. Classification (NCBI taxonomy): domain Eukaryota; kingdom Metazoa; phylum Chordata; class Aves; order Pterocliformes; family Pteroclidae; genus Pterocles; species Pterocles gutturalis. The sequence continues at coordinate 15,154 of NW_010146479.1, forward strand.
ACAAACAGCAGACAACATTTAAATATGCAATGTCTAAGGCAGAGCCAATAAAGAACAAATCATATGCAAAACTGCATTTGCAGCAGCCAATATTTTGAACTTCTAGCAAACTCAAGACGTTATCTATAAATGAAAGGAAATTAGGCTAAATAGGACAGACAGCAAATAAATTTGCAAGCCTAGTAGGGCATGGTAAATTTAGAGATATTCGCAAAGTGTTTATCTTCAGGTAAAAATTAAAGCTTAATCTTCTCACCAAAGGAAAACAAAAAGGAAAAAAATTCTAGGAAACAGCAGTTCTATCACAACAACCAGATAAAAAGTAGCAAGGACATACTCTTCTTAATGTGCTATGCTGAGCTGCCATTCACCATCCCCAGAATTTCCTTAGGTGACCTTTTCACAGCAAAGCAAGTTAATGTAGCTGATTTTTTGCTCCTAAGTACACAAAAAACCTCACAATCCTATCCACTGTTTTGCTGCGAGGTGTCTTGTTAGTAGCAAGCAGTCGGGTAGTGGCAGCATCTTAAACAGACATGACCCACATAATGAGAAACACAAGTGAAATCCTGATTCAATGGCAGAAGTCTACTAATTGGATCAGTCTGCCTTGACGGTACCACAATGGAGATGTGGGGGATGTGGCAAGACTGGCAACCGTCAAATAAAAGTAATTTAAAACAAAAGGTGTGATCTGCTAAAGAAAAGCATGGCTTGATATTACCAAAAACATAAGATTGTTTCAGCTTATGCTCCTCAACTATAAGCGTAATCAGTGGAAAAGAAAAAAAGGCAAGCATTTTACTCCAATGTCTACAAAGTTAGAAGAGTGCAAGAACAAAGTTTTGTGGTGACTAGCCTCTCGAAAGCCAAGAAAATACAACATACCTTGCTAGAGTCACAAGTTGCAAGTGCTTAATTTATTTTTTTAAAATATCTTGTTGTCCATATTAAAAACATCACATAATATGAAATGCTGCCAGCCTCTAAAAATGTTCAACTGAGCACATTTTTTTAATCACGTACACCTTTAGTTAGCTAGAGATAGCAGCTTTTGTATGGATTGATGAACTAAATTTCAACTACACCATTTAAAACACTAGGCACAAACATCTGAAAGAGAAGTTGAAGATGAGGTTATGCATGCTCCCTGCAAGTACATCTGGAGGACTCACAACAAGCCAACAGTCTAAACTATTTCCTTTGTACTCGATGAGCACAGTGTGCTTCAAGGAACACGAGCCATGATATGATTTTATACAACAAGTTACGACCTTTCAATTGTGCACAAAATCAATTGGAAAATGAACTTCAGAGTCAAGGCATCGCTTGATGTGTAACATTACTATCCTGTTAAGTACCAGCTGAGCCCTTCTCCTAAGCTGGATCTGTGAAGAGCCTGTGACCTTTGCATTCCTGGGGCTCTTCCCCAGCTAGGATCAAAGCTCAGATGTGTAAATACAGGTGGGGAGTAGCTATCATTCTGCAACTCCTGAATAAGCGCTCCTCTCCCCAGCCTCCATCGGCAAATAATGAAGAGGAAAAATTACTCACCAGTTAGAGGCTGTAATTTTTTCTTTGGTTCATGAACAGAAGCAATAAACAATATCCTTTGAGGCTTGCCTCAAAGGGGCTCAGCAAGACTAGCTCAGAGTATTGGGACGCAGTGATTTCCCTCACTGGGGCAAACCAAAGGGCACAGAAATGTTACTGCCACCAATTCTCTCATTTCACTAACTAGGGAGATAAAGACCCTCTCCTTCCCTGCTTTGGCCCTGGGAACAGTGTGGTTTGTCTCCCAGTTCTACAGGAAATGTTTTTAGAAGATCCACAGCATGAAAAATGCTAGCACATGGGAAATGACTAATGTATCTCTAAGTGTAATTTATTTTATTACTAGCGTATTGGTTCCTAAATACCCAAACCTAAGATCATCAGGAGTCACTTACACAATCTGAAAAAGCTCAGTGGTGTCAGACTGCCTGAATCAACTGATACCATCAGGACTAATGCAGGTCCTATTTCCTTTGAGTCCTATTTCTTCTCTCAGGTTAAACTCTCAAACAGGCTCTTTGGTCCAGTAATGGGCACAAGAACTGTTCAGTGTTTACTTTAAAGAGAAAATATATTCTGTATTTTTAAAAAATGTTTTGTGATAAGCACGAAAGATACAAGAACCATGGTAACATTCAATGCTCCGTAGTCACTATCTATCAGCATTATATATAGCTAAAGGAAAGTGGAATCCATCAGTCATTCAGTAATTATGGAATACAGCATTAAACTTCAGTCTACTATTTGGAAACAAGGTCAAATTTTTTAAAAAATGACACTAATTGCTAGCACGCATCATCTTGGCTGACATTTCATTTTCATGCCAGATGCAAGAAAGCTCAAGGATCAGGTCAGGCTGTTGAACTAGTGTTTAATCAACCTTGAATACTGTTTGAAAAAGAAAATTATGATATAGATAAAATATAAAAACATATCTAGGGATAAAATAATGCCATTTTTCACTGTTACTATTTAAAGACACAGGAATTAATGTATTCACATTATTTTTTCAGATAACAATCATTTTTACTAAGAATATGAAGGAATAAAACTCTGGAAGAAGAGCAGTGAGTCTCAGAAAATTAACTGATAATAGAGAAACAGGTAAGAGAAATATAAAAAAAAGTGACACTGAGTTCCCTGGTTCCCAACACTGCATCTTACTTGTCAAGTTCCACTCTACCTATATTTTAAAGACTAGTTTGCTATTACCAGGGAAAAATTCTTAAAGCAAGCTCAAATATATTCTTAGAAGTTATTAAATAGGCACAGACAAATATCTGAAAGTCTACTTTTCTTTAAGAAATGTGATTCTTCCATATTGGTCCAATTTTTGTTTTTTCCTTCAGTTATATATATAAAAAAATGAACACCGACACCTCCCCC
>NW_010146479.1:18124-37510 GCF_000699245.1 Pterocles gutturalis
CCCCAAAAAAAAAAAAATATTAGAAAAGTTCTGGGACAGTTCTTACACTGATATAAAAACGTGCTGATATAAACAGAGCCATGATAATTTATATTAGCTGTAGAATTTACTCTTATTAAACTCAGTTGCTGCCAGACTCTTTTGTATAAACAGCTCTATAAACAGATATCTGCTAATCCAGCATTTTAACATGAAAGACGTACCAGTGTTACTTCAAACTCAAAACTTCAAGAACAAGAAAATCTCAGAAATGAATAGAATATTTATCCAATATATTCCAAGTGAACATCATAAGAAAAGATTCTGGAATAAATACATATTTAAACCATAAATCCTGATGAATTACCACAAGGGATTTTTCACAGAAAAGAACTGCAAGAGGTGGGTTTTTTTGCTGTTGGCAAGAGAAATCCAATAGGTTAGCTGGTAAGGAAGCATTTAATACAGGCCATACTTGAGCCTTCACAAACAAGAATTTTCATTAATGCCCTAGAAGTCAGCAATTCAGTTTGCACATCTGATAGCTTTACAACACAGACGGGCGAACTGCATCAAACCACAGACATGGTAGCTGCTACAGTAAGGAGTTCAGTTTTTTGTTTTGTTTCAGAAAGCCGATGACCTTGTACATGAACTGGGAAATGTGAAGGAATGCCCTGGAAGATTCAGCTGTTCCCTGTAATCACATCCAGCAGATGGATGCTGGGCCCATACCAGACATTAACTTAAGAGCAACCCTCAAGAGAGAGAGTAGAAACCCAAGAGAACATTAGAAAAGACTCTTCAGTTAAAGCAAACTGAAGCATATGGTGACAGTTTAAACCTAAAACCTAAACTTAAATGCATCTCAATTGCCAGGGTATAAACCAGCTTCCTTTTTTTTTGCACAACCAGCACAAGCCAGAGCCACTCCTCTAAGAAGGGATGGATGTAGCAGATTCAGCCTCATTGTCCATTTTCAGATTTATCTTAAACCACAACAAATAAATGCAGAGAGCAAAACAGAATCTGAACCGAGGCAAGCAAAACTGGGCACTGCCAGGACAAATTTTTCTACTGCTTGCTAACCTGTCATAACATTTCCACTCCAGCACTAGTAGCCAGCTTGTCCTGTCACTATAAGCTACAGGCTAAAAACCTGAAAAACCCAGGAGACATCCACTCAGAATACCCACAGCACAAACCAAGGCTTCACGGTACTGCAGGAGCAGATAAGGCCGACGGCACTTTACCATAGCGTATGATGGGAAACAGCTGCCTAACGTTAGGGATAAACTAGGTGCCTCAGTAATTTGGCTGGAGCAATCCCGCTTGTTCATTCACACAGCTGAGGATGCAGATTACCCAGCACAGCTGGTACAGCCCCTCTGCGCTGACTCTTCGGGGAGCACTGCGGCTTGCCCAGCTGTTGAAGATGACTAGGAAACACCACACTCTGTTTCTGCTTTGCAATACACCTAACCTTGTAACATCTTCCCACAGCTTTGTCTGCTCCCATTCCTTTTTCCTCACAAAGTTTTACTCTGTTAAAATGGCATCTTTGGTTTTCTGATGTTTAGCTCTGTTTCCAATCATGCCATGCATTCTTGCATCTCTTGATGCAAGCAAGAAACCTTTGTTTCTGCTTGCTCCTGTTCTCCCTTGAATGTGCTCTAGGGATCCCTGAGGCCTGAGAGACCTGTTGGGCAAAAGAGGTCTTACACGGTCCTTACAAGCTAGTTCTACCCTGGAAGCAGTAGTGTGAACAGGTTAGGTCACTGTTCAAGCCCACGCAGACACGGTTCTCCTCCCCACGAATTCTGGTTGAATGCTCTCCAACTGTTTTTCCAGACTGAGGCACTAGTAATTCACTTAACATAAACTAGTGAAGAGTATACCTGACTGAGCAGTGTAGACTGTACTTGCAGACTTTAACCAAATGTGGAAAGTGACCTACAGGTAGTAGTAAACTTAAACAGATGATCCTTCCTGAGCAATCGCATCGGTACATCAAAGTGGACTGATGCTGTAATCACACTATCTTTACAAATACTGTATTACATTGTAATTATTTTAGCAAAGCAGTGAGTTACAAGACTAATATTTTTGTCAGTAACTGCGTGGAAATCAGAGATAATCTGCCACTATTTGGCAATGACATTATAAACTAAAGTGCCCAGCACCCCCGTTCCTTCAGTCTACTTAAACAGCTTACAGTCAGTATTAATGCAACTGTAAACAGTGACATAGGAATAAAAACTGACTGGGAAAGTACTGATTTATTAAGGTGTATCTGTAAAACAGAGGAGCCTGAGAAGACCATATTTTGGTTTTGCCAATTCTTTATTATCAGCAATTTTCTGGCATGGGGTATATTCCAGGAATACAGCAGTTCTTGTGATCTTCAAGAAGGAGGGAAACAGATCCAGGGATTACAAATGTCCAATTTAACTCAAGTTATTTCAAAACCATGTGAACAAATTACCCCCCCTTGTCCAACAGAATAATGGCTAGGTAACTAACAGTCAAGGATCTGTCACGAAGAAATCGCGTCTGACTCGGACACTGGGAAAGAAAACTGACCTGTATTCCTTCCAGCATCAGGTCTCAGGGTGGTACACATCATGTATGTTGACTTGAACAACTGTATCAGATGTTACATAAAAGCTATGAGCATGCAGTCTAAACAAAACCATTTTCAGACAGAGGAAACTGTACTCAAAAGAGTAATCAACTGTTCAATGCCAGAGTGAAAAGAAATATTGCATTAGATTCTAAAAAGTAAGTAAAGGCCAGTATCATGCAGCATTTTCAAAAATTATTTACAATAGCTGGTTATTAAATTTGAAGATGACATCTTGCCGGAAAATGCTGCCAACCTGTTGGAGGCCAGGGTTAACATACAGAGCAAAAGTAGAGAAATGCCTTAAGGGGGAAAAAACCTGAGGGACACCAAGTTCTGACACTTGGCTAGGAATAAACAACATGGGATGAGAAAAACCAGGCTAAGTAACAGTTCTAGAGCAAATCTGATAAATAATAGACAAAGGCGAGGGGAAGGGAGAAAGGAGAAATTATGATTGCAATATGAACACATTAACAATATTAAGCCATGATGGCAAAAAGTGTCATACTACAATGTGTAACCACGAACACATCGCAAACTGGGTAAAAAAAAAAAAATCCTGCTGCTGCTCTTCTTGCAAGACTGTAGTCTGACCATCATGTCTAGATTTTCTAGACAGATCTAGTCCACTTAGCAAGATTTCAGGAAAGAGCAAGAAAAATGACGAGCACATTACAAACAAGGGAAGAAAGCAGGATCTCGGGTTGTCTAATATACTGAAGAAAAGCCTAAAGGGAGGTTCAGACAACATACTTTGCATATATAAAGGTTACTTCCCATGAGTAAGAAAATAAACAGTTCTCCACCTTAGTGCTGGCCATGGAACAGTGGACTTAACATCCCGCACAGGGAATTTCCTTTGGCTATTAAGGCTTTCTAGCTGGACAGATAGTTAGAAGCTGGTTAGTTTGCCTAAAAATGTTGCGAAAGCCACTTCTTTTATTTATTTGTTTTTAAAGAAACAAGTTAAGACAACAACTGTCAGAAGTGATTTACATATAGATGACTTTGCTTTGGGTAGTTTTAGCATGATGCTTCAGTGTAATAAGTATTGCCAAACATAATTTTAAAGATTTGAATATGCTACATAGAAAAGTATTCAGAAAATGTCCAAAGGTATTTGGAAACAAACTTTGAACCACATACTTAGCTCATATTGCAACACCACAAGTTACAGAAATGCAATGTTTACTTGCAAAGTTCCATACAACTGAAATAAAAAACTAATCTTCTCCAACTATTCGTATCCTGGTCATGATTTCTACATAATGTTCTTGCAACTAAACAGTTTATCAGCAAACAGAAGTAATTTATTATACAGTACTTTTTTCCCCCTTCAAAATTATGAAGTGATTGGAAAAAAAAGTTTTTATGTAAACTGATGAATTTAAAGAATGCCTCTTAAAAAAAAATGCTTCACATCTTCATGTGTATCAGTTCCGTGCAGAATATTCCAAAACATGTTTTAGGTTCAAGTCAGTAAGACAGAATGTTGTAATAAAATAAATCAGCTTACAAATGCACACAGTATTACAGACTAAGAATTAAAACCCCATTATCCACCACCACAACAGTGAACTGCAATGCATGATGACATGAAGTTCAATACCTGAACCAGAAAAAAAAAGTTAGTAACGACAAAATCATTTAGCTTTATTTAATAAAATCCTTTGATATTCTTACAGAATCAAACATTTCCAGATTTTCCTTCATGCCAAACTGGAATATTTAGCAAAGGTTTTCTCTTTCACTTGCCTGAAGCAAGTTAGGGTAAATGCTGGACATCCATTTAAAAAATTATTATGTATTGTGATATACCAATACTGTCTTTTTGATTATATTAAACAGTAGCACCATCTACTGGTCCAGAAGATCCTTTTAAGCTTTAGAAAAAGCCGTGGAGAGTGATCCAGCCAAAATGATGCAAAACGCTACTGAGAGTAACATGTAGTTTTTCAGTCCCTGGATAGGCAAAGGGAGAGAAAAAGAAAAATACCATATTGTCATAACACTCCACAAAAAAGAAATAAAATAAAGAACTAGGGTTTCATTTTATGACAAAATTAATAAATCCATTATGTGAAATGGTAAATTTTATACCATTTTATTTCATATAATGTAACATATGTGCTGTTCAAAACAGTTTAATACAAGTAATCAATGATGTCATACACTTCGTAAAATTTTCACAAAATTAATTTAACAATTTTAAAAATTATTTTTAAAGGACTTCGTCTATTTTCAGATTATTTTTAAGCAGTAAGCACTGATGCAAAGACTATTCTAAAATATGTGAAAAGGATGAAAGATTTTGTGAGTCACAAAGGTTTGGACAATGAACATGATGGTGTTTTAGTTTTGTGCAACAGTTATCTGCAGTGGGAGAGACAGAAAGCTTCTAGTTTCTGATCCAAGGATGCCTAACACATTTTTCCCAGTCACCAAAAATACTGAGGAAAATTATCTCTGATGGCAGATTACATCTCTATGGATCCTGGCAGATTACGTCTCTATGGATCCTGGACAGATTAATTAAAGGAACCTCATTACACTGCTAGCATTCACTGCTTCAAATTCCACTAGAAAAATAATTTCTGCCATATATGTTAACATCCAGTAATCAGCCTCTTCTAGGCAATCACTGCCGTTATCAGTTTAGGAAACTCTATATTATACTGCAATGAGAAAGGTCAATTAACTTCTGTCTCTTTTTCTGGTCCTTTAGCAAATTTGATCCTAAGTGTCTCATCTACTTGTCTACATGACTGTTAGGTCAACTGCTCATTCCCCTACCCCCACTAAAAAAACTGGCTCACATAAAGCCTGTTTTCAGGCTGTGCTTGGCACCCTGCCTCCTGGCCCTGCTACGGTCTTCATTTACTCCCAGTGCTGCACATACACTTACAGAATTCAAATCTTCATTCCTGTAAAAATTGTTCACAGTTCTTCATCTTTCCTGGAAAACTCAGTATTGCATGATATAACTTTCAGATTCATAATGCAATACTTGAAAGGAGCTGGAATCTAAGACATACAGCTGTATGCCAAGTCATGCTGTTCCTAGAGCTACGAACAAGCAAGAGAGTCTAGAGACCTCATAAGCTTACCTTGATTTCTTTAAAAACAAGGACTCCCCACATTGCAGCAACGAGGCCAGGACCCTAAAAAAGTAAGATTCATTTGTACATTACAGCATTTCATTAAAATGTGCTGCCTTCTCATTACTGTTCTCAGGGTGGTTGAATTTTGTCTGGATAACAAATTTAGGCTTTTCCATTCTGTATAATTACAGCACCCATGACAGACGATTTCATCACTGAAATCTTTATGAAGCCAGACACAATAAAATCTTCAAGAAGGGCTAAAGAGGCAAGAGACTGTTTTTCCAGAGAAGGCACAATTTATTTTTAAATTATACTGTGGAGTATGCACTGGCTGTTAAAAGTTCTTTTAGTAGACTCCAAATAGTATGCCTCACTTTAGTCCAAACTACAGTCCACAAAGTTACCACATTTCAGGGGACTATTCAGGTTTACTGGCAGCTACCACAGAGATTCCAAACATTTCCTTTATTAGCATGACTAACTAGTTGGATAAAGTTTTATTTTATCACTCAGTATGATATCAAGAGACTGGAACACAAATGTATTTCCTGTATAGCAGGCATCTGGACAAAGCACAAAGCCAGCCAGATAGGTCAGGAAAACTCCTGATTTTCTGTGATGTTGTCGTACAGATTTCCTAGCTAACAGCAAACAGTGATACACAATGATAATTTCCAGGCACTCCTGGCAATATAGTTTTTGCCCTGTGGGAGCAAAGATCTGAATTTTTATGACTGATGAGCAAATATTATCTGAATATGAAGCAAAAACTGGCCCTGTTAATGTTCCCCATTAGAGCTGCTCTCAGAAACACTTGACAGATGCTTGGACAGTGATCTCCCTCTTGCCATCTTCTGTACAGCTGACAGGACACAGATTTAGGCCAGCAGGAAACAGTGTCTCAGGCTCAATGTATTTGTGGGTGCTGTTCCTAGTGAAATTGCCAACTGTTATTTGAATAATAGCTAAGGTGTTATTTCACTTTCTAGATTAACGTGAGCTGTGGGGGGAATGCATTTTAAAAATTAAATAAATTGTTAAAGTGATGTGATGAAATTCTCTCTAGGATGAGGTAAAACAGCAGTTGCAAACTGGTCCAGATAGACAGTTTCTCATCAGTGCTGTCCTTAAATTTTTCACTTCATGATTTTATTTCCTTGCCCTTTAGGCATAGTGATAACAAAGTTACTAAAGCTGCTTTCCATTAATCCTTCAATTTCTAATTAGAATGATCCCAAGTCTTTTCTTTCATTGCTTACTGCAGAGTTTATTCTGATTTACTGCATCTTGAGGCAAAGCTTAATCCCTATTAATGTCATTTCATTAGTTTGCTTCCAAAATACAGCTGTTCAGCAAAACTTTGCTTTAGATATTTATGAACTCTCATGTGCCAGGAGTTATCCACTTTCGCAGCACCATCTAGTAGACTGGCAAGAGACTAAAGGCAAAGTTTATTCTACCTACTATTGGAATTTATGCAGCTTCTGGAAATTAACACTGCTTTAAAAGGTACAGTACCATAAATAGGAATAAAACAGACAAAACGGGTCAACTTATTTTTCCCTCACTTGCATAAGGATACTATTTTCAGCAGTATATATAATCTGTTCTGTGTGTTAAAGAACTGTAAAAAGAAAAAATACCTTACTTAATTAAGCAAAATGACTGCTAGAGCATAAAAATCACAAATAAAAACATCCAGAACAAAATGTACTTGCTGGGATGAAAGCATAATACATTTCTTCTTTTAATCACTTCAGTTTACTATTTAATATTGATATGGTTCTGGTTACAGAGCTTTGGCTTTTGTATAACCTAAAGACTCAAACTTTCAGTTCTTCTGTTTTTTTACACTTGGCATTGACCAAGATCATGCTTGCCACAGTCATGTGTGTTCTTCAAAAACCAAAGGCTAGCACAGACAAGCAGAAGAGGCAATGTATTCTCTTTATTAAAATGCTCTAGACACATCATCATTTCAACTTAATTCCACAAATGGGGGGGAAAAAAACCCTTCACTTTTAATTCTAGTCATAGATTTTATTTTTTTATATACTTACTGCAGTAATTATTGGAAAGCTGACCACAGCACTGAGATAGTGATTGGCTAAGAACCAGCAGCAATTGGCTATGGCCCAAAGCACACCAGAAACGAACCCTAGAAAAATAAATCCCAATCAAAAATGGGTACAGCAAGGTATAGACAGCAATTTGTGGAACATTTATATTTATAGCATAATACAGAAACTGCATGTATGTAATTTAGTACATTCACTAGTTTAACAAGCTGGCTCCGATTATTTAAACCAAAGCTCAAGGGATAAAATCAGATACTCCAACTAAAGTAGCAAATTTTAAAGTTCACAATTTTCTGGGCAATGTGCTCTCCACTCTGGCAGAGTCAGTTTTTGAAAATCCGCTACATGCAATGTCATTTTGTTCTAATTTCAGATTACAACAAAAATTGTTGTTTCCTAACCTAAATTAATTATCTACAAGGAGTGATCTTTTAAAAGAGGCAAAAAAATCAAATGAAGAGACTTGAAAGAAACATAGCTTGAACTAATTACTGCAAAATGGTCAGAAGAAGTAACTGAAATCAACTGGTAATTTAAAAGAGAGTCATACCTGGCAATATGGCTTGGGGATAAACCTTAGGTTTATTTTTCTTGACTGCACAGTAGATCAAAAAGTAGACAGTACTTGTAAGAAATATTCCACTGAAGTGTGCAAATACATAATCTAAATCTGAAAGACGAATTACAAAATTATATTAGTCTAAAACATCAGTTACTAATTTTAAATAAATTTTTTCACTGATGGCATTCACACAGACAAAAACACGTAAGGTGCTACTGCTAACAACTCAAATTCAATTGTGACTGTGATAAACACAGCTGCCAGTCTTGACTGTGGATAGATTTGGTCAAACACACATATATTAAACATGAATTAACTGCTGTGTTGCATTTATGACAAGCTTTTATGCATTTCTGAGAGACATTTTCGGACCTCTATTAGCCAAACTACTGAACTAACTTATTAAAAACTTCAGAAAATCCTCAGGTGAGGCTACAAAACTGGGGTGGGGATTTTACATAATTACATTATCTCCTGATCATCTACATTTTTGTTCCTGTATATAGCCTTGTTTCTTTTCTGTACATTTAAAGGCAAGACAACTGCATATACTGTGTAAGCTAAACATGGAACAGTTTTGTCACTTTTTTATCTCGAAGAATGTATCACAATTTTGATCACTATAATCATTAAAAGTAATAAATCCTTTATGGACATGGTAAGCCCTAAAGACAGCATTTCCAACATGGCAAAGCAGAAGCGCAGAGCAAGGTGATCTCTGTCTCCTTGGAGCTGTAAATCCTCAACAGTGAAAGGCAGCTATAGTAATGATAACATCTGTTTTGTCTAGGTAAGTTGCAGTATTCAAGAGAAATTGTATGTGACATAACAAACAATTTCTTAATGGGAATATTATGCGGTGTCACCAATATCTTGCTCTTAAGTTGCTGCTGGTATTACCTCATAGACTACACACTAAATCTTCAGGAAAATGTTTCTGGGTAAATGCTGTTGGAAATTGGTGACTAGGCTTATGCTAAAAGGTTTCAATTTCAAAACCTACCAGGTTTTAATTACTTATGTTGCTATATATTTCTTCTGCTCATCGATTATGATTAAGCTTTTCCTCTTCCTTTACTAGTGTACTAATTAGGCAATTGCTACAGCTTTTGCCCTTGTTTACCTCATGTTCTAGGCATATAAACCCTGCATTTTGAGAGTGATAGCTATGTTTCAGAAGGCACTAAACACTATGAGTTAAGTATGGTATCCCCCAGCCTGTTTCTCACTGTTCTTTTAATGGTGTAATTCACATCTGGGAAAAAGGGAGTACTAGTATTTGACAAAATATAACACAGTGTGGAACCAATAAGTTGTCACAGTATATTTCCAGACATACCAAAAATTTCAGACTATGCCTTTATGAAAGGAGGAGACCACAATATAGTGATGAAATAAAGCTGAAGTGACCTATTAGCCTTTACCAAATTGACTTGCTCCTGTGTACATAGTTTCATTTCTTCTTCCATGGTCCTTGATGTAAAGTACTGGTACAAAACTGGAACCGTATAGTATTCCAGCTACTACAGCCAGGCTACATCCTCTTCAAAAAGAGCAAAATCAGAGAAAATAGCCTAACGTTAATTAGGGAAGTAGACAATACACTTAAGTCCAGTGTTGCAGTTAAGACTGTATATCATATGAAAATCACTGGCAACACTATAAAAATAATGTATTTTAGCACATTTTTATTTTCTAGTGTAGAAATGGTTCAACACAGTAAATTACTTTTCCTGTACTTTGTGGCCAAGTAACACAGACAACTCCTGCCCCAAGAGCCTGCAGTTTGCATAAATGACAAGAGAAATCAACTAACTAGGATCTCCTAAAAGCAGAGGTAGGAGAAGAGCAACAAAAATATTGTTAAAATGCTCCCACCCTCAACTTTACTGCTGCAGCCTATATATTCTAACCATTCCTAGGTTCATTGTCTCTTTACTCCCTGTCTCTGCCTCCAGATCACTGGGTCCTTCGTTGTCTCCACTCTCCACACTGGCCCTTTGCTAGCTGCTGCTTCCACCTTGGAGCACTTCTGCTGTCTTCTTACCATACTGCTGTGCCTTCTCCAGATGTATTCACTTGGAAACCACACCTGGAAGCATGTTATTAGCATAGGCTCCTCCTATGCTTGAGTGCTAATCAACCAGGTGATAAAAAAAAAGCTCTGTAATTACTTCGTTGCTATTCCTATTTACTTTGCAAAATTTTTTTGTAGTACTAATACTTAATTGGCACCATAAAGCACACTGAACAGTGTGAAGTAAAAAATCTAATTATTTGAGCAGCTATTCATATATAGATATGCACACTATGCTCGTACTTTAAAAACTGTTATTTATTCGTGCATGACTGTGCCAGAAAAACCACAGGACATGAATTCTGCTCTTACGCTGCATTCAACTCCTTTCTCTGGCTACTTGGCCTGCACCAGCAAAAGAACTGTCAGTAACTTACATGAGTCTCTTTTTTGCTGGAGAAAGTCTGCTCACCCATGAGTCATCAGAGGTATCTTCAGAAACATTAATAGACTGCAAAAAACCCAAGAGTTTTCACTCAAATTTAGTTTCGTTTGGTTTTTTACAATCCCAAACATTGTATTAAACTGAACAGTTTTGCTCTAAGAAAATAAAATTAAAATGGAAGGAGAAACAAAAAGAATTCACAGAAATACTCTGAAGAAAGGAGATTTATTTTTTTTATAATAAAACAAACTAATAATTGGATCTACCTACCTCAAAGTTTACAAGTCCGAGTTTGGATATGGATTTTGGGATTACAACATAATAGAGCACTCACTAGCATTTTTTTCTTAATTTGCATGCAGGGAGATACGACTTTCAAAACTCATCCTTAAATTTGATGAAATATTTAATCTATAGATTTTATTTATATGTTTTTGCCTTCTGTTGACAGCTCTGATGTTACTATCAGAATAACAGGACTACTTGCATACAGGGAAATTGACACCCCTGTCTGCAGCATAAACAAATTGAAACATCAGTTTATTCTAATCCTGCAATTAGATTGTTTTCTGTGATTTGCTCTCGTAGATTGGAACCTCTAGTGAGCATTGAGCACAGCTAGAAAACTCTGTGGGGCTCTCTGTTCAGGTAGCAACTGAGTTTTGATGTATCACTGACCTGCAACAGCTAAAGTACAATGGTAGTAGGAGCCTACTGTTCTCCACCTTCTGTTGCATACTTTGGGCTCACGAAGGAGCGACAGCCAACCTGGCATCCCTCCTTGGCCTCTGTGCCACAGCTGATCCTGAGAATCGCTGACTCTCGACAGTCTTTTGGCTCTGTAACGTGGCAAAAACGTGGTGGGTAAGAGTTACACACCCCGTTGCCTTTCATGTAAGCACCCTCCTAGTTTTATAGTTCAGTTTTAATTAAAGTTGCTTTCTCTTCTCAGACAGGAAAGTAATACACTCTGTCTTTTATATAACCTCTGTCATGATGAAAAAGGACTTCTAAGCCATTTAAAGCTGAAAACAGAGAAAGACACTTGTGAAAACTTCCGACAGGATATACTAGATCCACACATGAAATACAACCAGTGCACATTTATGTAGTCTTACATAGCCTATCACAAATTCCAGCAAATGCAGTTAACATTAAATATTTTTTTTAAATGGATACGTATTTTCACTGCTGTAAAATAACAGCTGTAGAGTACTTACACTTTCTCTCAATAAAGGCGTGCTTTCTAATGAAGCTGAAGAACTCTGGACTTCAGTTTTTATAAAAAGAAATATGACAGCACTCAGAAGAGAAAAATACACCAATAAATACCATGTCAGCTCACAAGGACATAACATTGAGTTTCCAGAGACAAAAGTTATATTTGGAGTCATGTTACTCTTTTTTTCATTATTACCCCAGAGTCACTTCAATATATTTTAAAAATGCAATTCACTTCAATATATTTTAAAAAAGCAATTTTAAAAGCAATTTTAAAAAAATGCTTTTAACAGTCCTAACAAACAACTTAAGCAAATAAATTAGTCTTTATATCACTTTATAGGCCCCTCTGCTATGTAACAGGATTGAAATGAGTCCTTTTTACAGTGTGCAGTTACAATCACATGCTAACAAGAGTTGCTTTAGTTAACGGTTCCCTTTTGTACTAAACCACACACATAATGGAACATCTGCATGAAAATTCTACATGGAACAACTTAAACTTAGACAGAATTGGCTCTGTGCTCAAGGAAAAACATTAGTTTTCAGTCTTCTATCATAGGTGAGTGGTGGAATACTGCTCCTACAGGGCCTTGTGTATGTGGAAGGAGAAGGGGTATTGCTCAGTGGTGCTCCAGTGCACTAAGTGAATAAAATGAAGAAGAAAGGGTAATGTTACTGTTTGTACTCCCAGCTCCAGTAAATCAGGTAAATATGTGTAATCAGAACTGGCAGGATCTGCCTTTATTTTTATGCCAGATATTTTAATGATTTAGGAATTCCTTCTCATAGCTGTAAACAGAATGCCTCCATTTGAAAAGTGATTCATCGCCTGCTGAAGGAGTAAGGGGATAGATATAAAAGGATGTCAGCTTCCTCCAGAAGGACTAGGCAAACATGCCCAGGTTCCACACAGGAGGCTATAATGAAATACATGCTTCTGAGCTCTGCAGAGCAACATACACAGGTTTTATGTATCTTGCCAGGAAAATGTTTGGTCACGATCTTTTTCCCTGTTGATCACTTCTCTATGGTATCTCAGACACAACCAGGAAGCAGGCGGTGAGCTGAATGAACTTATCAGGCAGGAACAGCAGTACTGCTACTATTTTGTGAGTACCTCACAAAATCACGTGCTATATGTAGCAGTAATGAGTAAAAAGCTGCAGGCTCCTAGGAAAGCGGAAGAGTTGAAGCAAAATTTATTAATCTAAGGCAGCAGCTCTCTCCCAGCAATGAAGAATGGCTCCATCGTCTCCATGTTCTTAACACCCTTCTTTCCTAAAGGCATTACGTGCATCTGCTGCTTAGCATGCTTATAACAAGCCACCATTATGTTACTAAAAGGACCTTTCTGGCCACCCAGTTGAAAAGCAAGAACACTGCTTCATAACAAAGACCCACTTTCCTCTGTGTTTGGACCAAAATGTGCACGCAGACAAATAATAAACAAAAAATATGAGCAAAACTCCTGAAGACCCCAAACAAAGCCACTGTTTGGGAGGTGGTGTAAGCATGGCTTAAGAGTTACAAGACAGGGAGCTATCAAGGACAAGGCATAACGCAAAGCCCCTGGCTTTTCATGGACCCTTAAGGATCTGGGAAGGGATCCCGTGGCATATTCTACAGTTAAGAGCAGGGATTTGTACCCTTGACTGAGTGGAGCCAGATTGGAAATCTCACAGAGCTTTTCTCACCAAGGTTCTTCTAGTCAGTTTCTCATCTCTCACAAAATTTGGAGGAAGTGAACCATTTGAATAACCTGGCTGGGGAGACAATCAGTACATCACTGCTTTGCCTTGAACATGCCTTCCAGCATAAAAATATATTTCTGTGTTTATGAATAACCATTTCACCACTGCACTGGATATCATGTATGTTTCTATTCTGAAATACAACACTGACCAGCTAGGTATGGATAGATGATGAATTCTACAGTAAATCAATGTGCAAAAAATACTTCAATACATTTGCCCTTTAGTTAAACTGTCCCTGTGGTTATTAAACATATGATATTTCACAAGACACAAATTTATTATAAGAATAGATTTTTACCTTAGTAGTGAAAGTCCAGCTCCAATATAATTTAAAATTGGTCTTGACACCTCCTCTGGGTCAATTCCAAACCAACCAAACCTGGAATATTTAAACAGTTTCACTTAGTTTCACTGACTGCATACAAATAGTTAAATCACAACCCAGTCTTGGAAATCTTTATTCGTGCAAATGCTGCTGCTTAAGTTTATATTTGCCATATTGGATCAGTGCTTCAGTTGGCTTGCAAAAAGCGACATCTACTTTACTAAAATAATCTTCAAACTAATTTAATTTACAATTATTTTTTTAAATCTGGGTACTTCAAAACTGGAAGTTAATTTAAATTATTTTACCAGCCCATGCTGCAGAATAATATACAAGTAATAAAAGCGTACTAGTGTACATCTACAAATACACTGTTTATTCACTCAATTATGCTAATGAACATCACTGGGCATTCTTCCTCCTATTGAGACAGAGGAAACACAAAAAGGTAAAATAATTAACCTGAGTACCTTCCACTGAGAGGGAAAAAGATCTTACATAGATGATAAATCCTCTTTACTGGTGATGGTGTTTGCACTGCAGTTATTAATGAAGAATTAGCAACATTAATTCTGTATGACTTCAGAATTAAATGTACTCACCTTGAACTTGCCCAACCTGTCAGCAAATTAAAAGAAGCCCATATCAAAAGACCAAGGGCTAAACCAATAGTTTTAACAATAGGGACAACTGTAACATTGCCTGAAATAGAAAAATCCAAAATTAAAATCCATTAAAAACTAGACTGTGATCTTGCACATTTTTGCATTAGATTTTGTGACTGTTCAGAAGGCAAAGAAATTCATGCAAGTTGGTAGGCAATAGTGTTTTTTAAAAATAAATATATTTAACACAGACTTTTCCTCAATACCATTAAAAAATTATTTTTGGTTTGAATTTGCTGCTTATAAAATAAGTATAATAAAATGATATTTGCTATAAGGGTAAAGCTCCATTAATACGAAGCTTAAAAAAACCAAGCAACTAGCAAATAACTACTACCTTATAAATGGAAACATTTTTATCACTGTTTTTTACAAAGAATTAGGACTACTTTGTGTTTCAAAGAAATAGAATTGCTTAATTCTTACCTGTAGCCCACACAAAACCTCCAACCATAGCCAGAGGCCAAAACTGGGGGCAATTCTGGATTAAATTGACCACCAAAGAAACTATCCATATGGAGGCACAGAGAATCCACTGGAAGAACATGCCTATGGAAAAATCAAATGCACACAATAGAGAACTTGGAGAATACTGCATGGCTGGATCTCTTAACATAGTATGTTTTAGATAAAACAGTATAGAAAAAAATTGAATAGTGAACTGAAATTCACCTCCTTTGTGAACTGCAGGGAATCATGTTACAACATATTTAAAAGATGCATTTTAAGGTGGGGTGTTCTTTCAACCTTTTCCTTACCATATATTCTCTATACAAAGTGGCAAAAGACACTTTTTGCTGGGCAAAGTTTACACAAGCCCTATTCTCAAACACATGAAAATTTTAACAGGTTTCTGACAAAGAGGATATTCAGTTACTGCAAGCTTCCACCACCGTAGCAGCAGCTGACACAGATGACCTCACAGGACAAAACACTTTCAAAGATCAGGGCTCAGGCTTTTCCACTAATCCAGGACATTGAAGATGATAAACAGATGATGTTTGGACAGAACTCTTCTACATTTCTAGACTCTCTGAGGGTCAACTAGGCAGACCAGTTAACTTTATGCCAGCTGAGGTAAGACATTGAAGTCTAGCCTTGTCTTGTTAGGACCATGTTTGGCACAAAGAAGAGAGAGAGGTTATATCCAGCTTGTACTATAGATACTATTATTGCAGTAACACAATGGCAGATTTACTAATCTAGGGATCTGGTAACTGACTATGCTTCATACAAATATGCAAATACAACATGAACCTAGTGGTAAAGTGATAAAATTCCAAGTAGGAAATACAAGTGATTGTTTCCTCTTACTGAGTCACCAGACAAAAGCATTATTTCATTTTTTTCAATTTTTGATTGTTTTTATGCCAGTCCACAACTGAAAGACAATACTCCAAAGTCCAACAACTTTCACAGTAAAAATAACACTGTACATATTTGAGAATCCCCACAAGAGTAGAAGAAAGGACATTTCACTTTCCATTGTGAAATGCTCATTAAATGCACATCATCACAGTTAAACTGCACAATGCATAGAAAGGCTCTTCTAAAGATTTGTGACATCTTGAGCCAACAGGTTATTGGTTTATACCCAAGCAATAGTAAAAAAAATTAAAACATGATCCATAGATCAAGGCTGTGATTATAACTCTAGCTATAGAAACTCTCATATTTGCTGGTACAATATTATCCTACTATAAAAAAACCCAAAATCAACAAAAAAATATAAAGACGCTTACCATCACCAGTATCAAATTTCTTAACAGGCACAAAGTTTGTCCCAAATAGAAGGACGGCTACTGTGGAAGAGATAAAGCCAATAACTAGATCTGTTCCATTGCTGATGTTAAAGGCACTGTAAGCTTTCTCGATGTCCATCTTCGTTCTGAAGGTGCCCCTTTTTTGCAGAGTTTTTTGCTGCAGGTCCTGACAAATTCTGAAATCAGAGAGTGGTATTAAATGCATGAAGCATTAAATAATACCAGCCTACTTGAGAAACCTGAAACTTAAAGGACCTTACTTATCAATCTCTCAAAAGCCGGTAAGATATGTAAAGGATACTGTAGAATCCCATGAAAAGCTACCATAAAACATGAATGAAGTGTAACTTACAAACACATGCACACAAAAAATTCACTCTTGCCTGTTTCATAATCAACTTAACTGAATAGCATGCCTGCAAACATACACCAATGTGAATGTAAAGATGCACTCAAAGGTTATGAGGACTTGAATCTCTGTGGCCTAAAGGAAGCCCTGACACTTTACAAAGATGCTCTGTCATAATATTCTTTATTCCTGTAACCAAACTGTGGTGACACTGAGGTGCATACATAACCAGGGGTTAGACAAAATCTTAATTGGCAGAAGCAGCCATAGCAATTTGCAGCCCTGCTGCCTAGAAGTCAGGAACAGGTGCAGAGATTCTATAGATGCCAGAGTGAGATCAATATAGGATCAAAAGGTAACCACAGGAATTGTTCTAACTGACATAAAACACAAACATTCATTTTTTCTGTGGGGAACAAAGGGAGAAGCTGCCTTTTTTGTTCACTCCACCTAACTATGATAAGAAAGGTAAAGATTATTTTTTTCATTCCATACCATCCTTTCCTTTTTCTTTTGTGGGAGATTCATCTTGAGGTTACACTCAATGAAGTACCACATATAGACTTTTGATATGGATTATGACTTTGACAGAAAAGGTGGCTCTGAGGACAACTGTAATAACATGCTCTTTGCACACACAGTCTTAACACCCCACTTGAGAGACTATCTATAAGAAAAGTGTTTGGAAATTTAACTTCAACTGGCAACAGGATAGTTAATACACTATGAGTATAAAGGAACATATTTATAGAGATATGCATACAAACCTGTTGTTGATATAATGCTATTTATACTGAATCAAATGACAGCCTAATACAGTTTGACATTCCCCAGTGTAGGTGGACTAGCTACTGCCTGGAGAAAAAAAAGCTGAAATAGGATGATGGAAATTTTGCCAAGTCTTGTAAGAGGAGCTGTGACTACACTCTCTGCACAAAAGGAAGAGCTGAGCTGCCGCTGCACATTCTTTCATTTTCTTTTACCCTCCAGTCTTACCTTCCCTGGGGTCCTTAAGATACTGAGAACTGCATCTGCTGAGGTTGTGTTTTTATCTACAGCTTCACTAGGGCCATCACTGTCAGCTGAAATTAATTATTTGCATCAGCAGGTGAAACGTTCACTCTCACAAGTAATATAATAATTTAGTTTCTCTAATCTTTTTCTTCTTGAAAGATGTTAGTATATTTTTAACTTGAGTACTTTGGAAAAACACAGATGACATTTAGAAGACACACCATGAAGGTACAATGGCACATATTTCCATTTGTCTAACTATCTTTTTCTCCTTTACTTTTCATCTTTCTTGCCTACTTAGATGATAAGCACCTACAGGAAGTTTTCACTGTATTTAAGACTACAGTACAAAGTACATCTTGCCTGAGACCTGTGGACACTGAGCAGTGCAAATAATAATGCAGGGATTTCTTCACAGGATAAGAAACACTGTGACACCACCAGAATGGATTAATGTAGATAAAGGCTATCACCAGTTATCTTCATTCCATCAAACTTAACTCATTTAGTGGACAAGTAAGGCACAAGATCTGTCTTTTGCACAGGATTAACTTCATGCTGTTAAGGACATAGAAATAAAGCTGATTACAACTGCACCTCTATGAATACAGGATTCAATACCTTAGCCTCCATTAAGTCATTATGCAGGTAGAATACTATGAATCTTTCAAATTTAAAGTGGTAATCTGGCCAGACTGACTTGCAGCATACATGTCTCCAAAGGTTTAAAGCTACCAAATGCCAAACCAGAAGCACTTGCTGAAGCTGCTAAGAATATAGTACCTGAAACTCACGCAGAGTATCTGAAACTTAAGCAGAAACAACTGGAATTGTTGCTGTTATCGAAGGGGTTTTCTTCCACTATGTAGGACACTTTGGGGTTCCCAAGCTACAGAGGAAATATAACGGAATTTTCTCAGTATACACTGCCCTTACCCTACCAACTTCACTGCTTTACCTCACTGGAAGGTTGTGCTCTGTATTTTCGGTTTCCTCAGAAATACGCCACTGTTTCTTCCTTCGCACAGAGCCACAACGAATTATGATTTCCACTTAATGCAACAGCAACATACTGCTATGGTCTCTGCAGACAGGCTTGAAACCAAGAGGCCTGCCCCTCTGAGCCGCCATCTCAGGGTACATCCACGCTGTGGTCAGTTTTGCTCGAACTGAACAGATATTTTCAGAGGTCGCGTCTCACACCGATTATCTGCATGTTTCCCCTACCCTCTACTTGCCATTAAGGGCAGGTACTTTCACCCTCGCTTTAGGAGACTCTTGTCAGGGCCGAGGCGGCTCAGTGAGGACACCGTGACCCCCTGCCAGAGAAACATTTATTTGTTCCCCTAAGATGAACACTTCTGAAAGACGTTCTTCAGGCAACATTTTCAGTAACCGGTACCGCACAACCAGGAACGACGCGCAGCAGAGCTCTCCACACAGGCGGATATTGCTTCTGCTACTTCCGCAGGGCAGGCCCG
>NW_010146480.1:0-11878 GCF_000699245.1 Pterocles gutturalis
TCTGTGTGATTCTGTGATTCTGTGAATATATAATCCTAATTCTAAATCAATGGGGTATAACAAAATTTATGAATGTACTTATCTGTATTTTCATTAGCATTTCTGAGGGGAAATGGAACCTTTTCCCTTCAAAGATATCATTATCACTTTTCCTCAGAATTACAGTTTTGAGTGAGACCTTTATTTACCATCTACAGGAACTTCTTAGTCATTTACAACCTCCAAGAAGTATATAGGGATGAGCGGTTTGATGTCAACCCTTCATATATAGGTAATTAATTTAACATTTAATTCTCTGCATTCCACAGTTCATGCTCAGGAACAGATATTTTTCTCTACTCTTAATGCTAAAGTGTAAACTAACATCAATAATGGCAGTTCATGCCATTCTTTTATTTCTCTTATGAACGCTTTTAATAAGAGAAGGGTAAGAGGACATTTATTCTCTCAGACATCTCCTACAATATATTTAAAACAACAATTTAGATTCTCTGAAGACACCAAACCATTAATGAATGCTATACATCTCTTGTTGGGAAATCATAAATGTCAATTTAAAATACATAATTAATTTCTTCAGGTATGTGAGGGAAGTCAAACTCAAGTTTCCAGGCAATTACGGACGATCAAAGATTCCCACTCTAGATTCTTGAAGAGCAATGAAGGGTTCTGTTAAAGGTGCCATCAGAGTTTTCATTTTAGGAGGATGATCATGAGGCTCTTCTTTTTTAACCACAGAAACCAGTCATAGAAACACAACAGAAGACTTTCCCCCAGGCTTCTGAATGGTATGTTGTTCTTGCTACACACAAGATCTCTGACCCATGGTCAGAGACCACAGGGCTAATGCATATATATCATAATGAGCCATACTCTGTGCAACTTTTAGTGCATTTGGAGGATGGTAGTAATAATCTGTAAACCTTGTGTCTGGACTTTAGAAAAATCACAATTCAAGGCAATGAACTTATTTTTAGGAGTTGAAAGAAAAAAAAAAAAAACCAAAAGGTCCATCACTATTAATTTTCTTTTAATGTGGTACAGCTCCAAGCCCTAACAACTTGGAGGAACTATTTACTCAGAGGAAGCATTTCATGAGATAACTGCAGGTAATTTTGGATTTATAGTCTAGAAAATATGGATCAGTTATGGTTTCCCTGTCCAAGCTATTTCTTCTTTCCTATCCTGGAATGTCACTGCTGAATAAAGCCATCACAGGGCAAATTTTTCTCACCTGCTAGAAGCTGTCTGCTGGCAATAGCTTGCAAAAAACACTTGCCTTTTGGGGCCAATCCTGTAATATTTTGTTTTCCATGAGTTCTTGAACAGAAGTGTCAAACATTTTGCTTGTCCTCCCTTGTTCTCCCACTCACCAGCCCTAGCCCATCTGGGAGGACAATTGCAAACTTCTAGGCAGCTCTGGGACCTTCAGTTGATGGCATAATTTTGCTTTTCTCAGAACTCCTACAGGGGTTGTGCAGAGCAGCACATACCATACTGAGTTGCCCTGGCCCATAAGACTCACATCTGCTCCCTCTGCTTCTCTAAGGCTATTTCTTCATCTTGGTGTTAAGCTCCTGGCCCCTAAAGCTTTGATGATGTCCTTCACTTCTTTATCTCCCTGCACCTTGTAGGGCATAAAGACTCATACGGGTGTTTGATTCCTTGCTTAAGGATCCTACAGTTTCCAGGATTAAAAAAAAAAAAAAAGTCTACCCTCATGAGTCACTTAAATGTTATCTCATCTGCCTCCAACCACCTACAACCCAAAGGGTAAAGGTAGTACTGGTGATATATAGTGACTGATGACTTCTGAGATGCCTCCTGCCCTTTGCACTTAACTAGGGAAGGCAATCTATTAATCCCTACCTGCAGTATTTAAGCATGTCATTTGACCATCATTCTGTTGAATAAATCCTTTCAATGTTTTAAAGAGATCATTTTAACAAACTGAAACTGTTCCACTGCATTGTCTTTACCTCTGCGTCTGACAATAAGACAGTTCTCTTAACATAGGAATCCTGTTGGAAATACAGTTATATTCCCCACGTCAAAAAATACATTGAAAATATGGATTTAATTTAACAGGTTTTATGATTATTATTCATCTGGAAAAAACATCAAATTAAAAATAAAGGAAAAAATGCAATTAAAAGGAAGAAGATAAAAAAGCTTTATAAAACAGCAGACTTCAAAGCTCTCATGTTTACTGAAAACCTTGTTGTCCTGCCGCTTAGTCAATAAAGATAATTGGCTAGAAAATCTGCACTTCTAGTTGTCTTGACACCTTTCTCGTAAACTGTTATTGATGAAACTCTTCGAAAATGGGACTTTTGTGTTCACTCACTTTCCAAAACTTTGTGACCAATGCCAAGCCTTGCTTGAGATCAGCATCTCATTTTTCATTTGCTATGAAAAGGCTGAGTATAAGAATTACTGACAAACAGACAACTGCAAATTGTAACTGGATTCAGGCACTTGGACTTAAACTGTTTGATGGTAAATTACTTTAGAAATCATATCAGAACAAGATTAAATAAAGTTATTACAAAAGAGCTTTTAATTCTTACAGAAGAGGCTTACTTAATGTAAAATTTATTAAAAAAAAAAATAAAGTGCAATTGAAATACCCCCAAGAGCAGCTAATAAAGAGATGTTTTGGTTTTCCTTTCATATTGCATCCATGCTTCCCGTGCCATGGTTTTTAATCAATAAAATGGTTAGTGCAACATAACCTAAGAGAAAGGGGACCTCATGACAGAATTTTCCCCTGCCATGGTCAGTAGCAATGGTTGGGTTTTGACATAGAAGGTTTTTAAGTTGATGAGGCTATTTTTTGCCTATAAACTCGAAGGGTTTTATCTAATTCAGAGCACATTTCATACAGCAAACTTTACTACATTAATTTATAACACAATTTCAAGCTATTTCATAATTATTTATATAGGATCAGAACTTCAAAAGAAGTGGAGACTTGTACAAAAGGCTGGGGAATCCTCAGTACAACTCATTAAAAGAACTGAAAGCAACTAGCTAGCGACATAATTTCAAACCAACAGTAGTAATATTCCAAATGCAAATGCAGTCAACTAGACCAAAATATATTCATTTATTAAAAAAGCAATTTATCTAATGAAACACTGTTTAATATTTAAGTAGGTTCCCATGGTTCTGCTTACCACATCTGCTAGTGGGAAATGTCTTGTATTTGCTCTTGATTTTCATATTAGTATTTGCATTAAAAATAT
Organism: Pterocles gutturalis; assembly: GCF_000699245.1. Taxonomy (NCBI): domain Eukaryota; kingdom Metazoa; phylum Chordata; class Aves; order Pterocliformes; family Pteroclidae; genus Pterocles; species Pterocles gutturalis. Next base: position 3,249 of record NW_010146480.1, read on the forward strand.
TTTTAAAAAAAATACATAAACAGTTTCTAAATACTATTAATTGACAATAACAAAATGCATAACTTTCATAACTGTTCAACTTGATTATTCCTCTCTTATTTTGAGATATGTATAGTTTAACTATATTCAAAATCCCAAAAGCATCCTCTTAAAAAAGAAATGAACTACAGCATTTGAGACCAAAAACTGTCAGATAAAAGCAAATAGTTTTATTTTCCATAAAATATTCCTGAGAATTTTTGACACATTTTGAATTTTGAAAGCAATGTAGCAGTCTTGCCTGTGTTTCTAGGCTCTGTCGTGTTTTCTTCTTTGTCATGTCCAGTCAAATTGCTTCAGCCTTTCCTTGAATTTCACTGTTTGCCTCCTCATAACTCAGCAGTACTGTTTTGCTTTGCGTAAGGTTACTCTTTGTCTTTGTCTTGCCCCATAAGTTCTGGGCCTGGAGCTGCTCCTTCACAGTCACTTATGCAGATGCCATTTCCCTGAATCAAGCCCTGTCAATCTGCAAGAATTTGCAAGCAAGAGGAGGGCCAGCATACAGAGAGTGTGCCTCAGATGAGGAGCCCTTCTCTATACATCCTCTGGGTGCATTCAGAACCTTATATAAAGTCCACTTTAGATTTGTATTTACTTATATTCAGGGTCTATAGGAAGAAATCAAGACAACTCTTTGATAATGGTTCAAGGAAAAAGGTAGATAAAACACATGCTTTCATAGGGGGTTCTTATTACCAGCTGTTAACTGTGGCACATGTTAGTGGAAGCACTTTCATTTGATTGTATGGTCATTTCACAGGAATTCATTAAGTGAAATTCTAGCCTTATTTAAGTTTTCTTTTGAATTTCAGTAACAGTTGAACACAAAGAATTTGACCTGTTATATTTGGTTGTGACTTTAAGATGTAACGTGTACAGCTCAGTAGAGGAAAAGCCAGTATAGATTTTTGTGATTATCTCCAGACAGACCTGTTCAGATACATTTTCAGAAGCAGGGTCCTCTAATAAAATGAAAATATGTTTTGATTAATAAAAAGAATCAAGTAAAGGATGTGTTTTTGAGAATATATTTTATGTTCAGGCTGTATGACTCGGTATGACAGTATGACTTGGGCATAGAAATGTTAAATATTTTCATTTTACTGTAGATATGTTCTTACATCATACATAACATTTATGTGCATATTTTAAAAAGGAGGAAAAGATAAATAAGTATTAAATTCCATTGTCATACAATACTTCAACAGCAAGAAAAGAAATGTGGCTTTTTAAAAAAATTTCCCACAGTCATTTTCAAGCTGACAGAGGCAATATATCCATTTGTATTATTTTACTTTCCTATCCTTACTGAAAACAGTCTTAGCAAACCTTTCCACTTAAGCAACTAATAACTTTAAATATCATTTATGAATAGCACCACTATATAATTTGGAGAAGTCAGTCTGCTCTAAATCCACCTAACTGGTTATTTGAGATGAAACGTTTACTGAGTTATGGCACAGGCCCTTCAACTTCCCTGTGCATTTATATAAATTCATTTGTAGATGTAAAATTTGGTATGACACTAAAAGATGATCTTAAAAATATCTTTAGAATATAAACACTATTTTCCTGTCCTAGTTTATGACTGAAGCTGAGTATGACTAAGCCTCAGAAATTAGTGGAAAAGTATGGAGGGTCAACTGCATTAGGAATAAAAAGCTCTGGTGCTGACTCAGTAGTTAACAATGCATTGAACTGTGCAGGATAATGAACATGTGTGCAGCTGGTGTGGATAACCACCATTTACCATCTTCTTTAGTGAGTCTCAGCAGAGCTGCATTCCTTAGTAATGTTCCGAGAATTGTTGAATAGAAGCAGCAAAGAGAAACAACAGCAACTGCCAAAAAGCAAGCATCACACGGATGCAATTACAGGACTTGCAAAAAATTGTCCTGTTTATGAGACGATGCATTTCACCAAGGTTCATCTAAGGTCAAAGGAGGGACAGCCACATATGCTAAAGGAAGAACACACATTGCAGTTAATGAGAAACGGCATCACTGCTGTGCCACTGGGAAAAGAATATGAGCAATACCACAAGATTTTCAAATCAGGAATTGTTCCTTTTTCTGGTTGTACAATACCTACCACATTTCTGGAAGCTACTGAAAAATTAATAAGAAAAAACTCCTGCTTATGTCAAGAAGCTGGATTTATAGTGAAAACACCAATTGCTTCCCCAGATCAGATAAGACAACAGATTATGCAATTGAATAGACAGTATCCTTAAGAACAATTCCATACTTGAGAATCTTAGTTTATTTAAACAAAACACTCAACCTCCTCTAAGCCTAATTTTAGAGAATATTTTGCAAATATGAATCAGTTTACACTAATGATTGAAAAGCAAGAAGGTAAATATAACCAAGCTGTAAAAAAAAAAAAAAAAAAAATCACTCTCACTTTGTTAACTCACTTCTCTCCTCTTTAGGGGATCTGGCTCACAAATGCTGAATACTTGAGAATAGCTACATTTTACGTCAGTCAAACTTTTCATATAGGTATTGAAAATGATTCCTGTACTGTAGAAGAATTTCAACCATTTTGACTCCAATACAGGACCAGTGCTCTCAAGAATAAATATCGCAAATACTCTTCTCTAAAATAGACTGGAATGGTATTACAAATAATGATAAGAAGGAAAAAATTAGTTGAATTAATAACATGTATTTGTCTTTGCTTAAACTTCAGGTTTTGATGCAGGTCCTGTAACATGTTAGATGCTACAGCACGTTAGGATGTGAAGATATTTCATGATTAATTGTATAAATGTGTTTTTCCTACATTACAGATTCTTTCCTCTGATTTCTAAACTTCTGCTGAGACCTGTGGACAACTTTCAACATTTAAAAACACTCTTAATCACCCTTTTCCACTTAAGCCATGGCCCTTAGCAATTAACAGGTTGATGTAGGTTGAGAATACACTGGTGAATGATACAGGATGATTCTAGTTTGAGTTGTAAGAAGAGATAAAAGACAACGCAAGACTGGCGAGATGTGGGGAATGTTGTCAATTCCTCAGTAAGTGCCCATTTACTGACTCGCAAATAGTAGGTAAACATTTTCCTGGTAAATCTTCCTGCTTCTGAAATCTGAAGAGACAAGGTGGACACATATACAAAATTCATCGGCTACTAAGAAAGACCTGCATCTGTACCAAAGCTTCCCAAGTGGCAGAGATGCTGCCTTGGGGTCCTTCCCAGCTGGTACAGTGCACTTCTCATACCTGCTGTTCTAATAACAAAGCAAAATTCCAGCCTTGCCATTTCCAGGGTCTATGGCATGGTTTGGCTAGATTAGGATGTTGTACCTTCAGTGTGAAGCACACATATCAACCTTGTCAACAACGGTAGAATGTCTATGTTTGCCATAGTCTTGTTATGCCAGTGAAAATGAATGTCCACATCACCTGTAATACTGTTAGTGCTATCAAGACAGGGAAAAAAAAAGGAAAAGAAAACATGATGATTTCCATACTACCCTAACAAGCCTTGCAACCACAGCTTTTTTATTGAGTCCCACTAATGTGTCTGACAGGATTTGACAGTCTGGAAAAACACTTCCTTGTCAATGTCAGCATCCTGCATGCAAAATCTACCTACCTCTTTCTGTAGGGGCACGTATTCCTGCTCAAGGATTTATTTTTCTTCTATTATAATCAATGGCCTAAATATCTAACCCTGTGCCTAGCCCTGTACTTCTAACCTTGTTCCCAGATTAATTTGCAGATGAGTTAGTCAACACTGAGACCTCTGTTTTCCTCTTCTGTCAGAAGGGCTTGAATCTCCTAGCTGTGCAGGTTTCTGCAGTTTCTGCAGGTTTCTGCAGCCCGTTCCTGCACTGGGCTATTCTGCTTGCATGCTATACAAGCAGCTGAGCTGCCTTTGGGCCTGGGTCTTATTGAAGAAATACCCTTAAAACTTAAATCCCAATACATTAATAATCATAAAACCAGCAGGCTAAACACGAGTCTGTTGCTACATTTTGTGAGCCAGGTGCCTAGACAATAGGTCTGAGACATTAAAACAGCTGAATGAAACAAATATCTTGTAGAACATAGCTGTGGGTCAGTTTGTGATTTACTGAAGCTCCCTCTGGGCAGGACATGTGGATAGGCATCCTAAATCCCCTGTACTCTTTTTCAGGCCACATTTCCAACTAGGAGATTCACAGTTGGGAATACCCTGAGTAGACCGTGTAGACAAGTTGCTAATTATTTTTTGATGTACTGTTTCCTCCAGCAGTGGCATCGGTTTCTGTTTCTGCATAGAAAACTGAGGTTTTCAATGCTTTGTGAGTAAACTGAAGATGTTAAAAAAACCCAACCTACTAATAAACATGTTGCACCTTGTGTCGTATTGGAGACTTTTGTCTGGTTCCCAAGGTCAAACTGGCTATAGATTAGCAGACCCCTGTCTTGAGCATGGTAAATTTTCCTTGCCCTCTTCATCCTGAGTGGTTCTGCTTGCCCTTTATTCCCACCACCATCTGAGGATAAATGTCCATTCCTCTGCATCTGGCACAGAAGCAGATATATGTATTGAGGGCTCTGAAGACACAGTCTTTTATGAAAATTATAGTGCATATATATATATTATATGTATGTCATATGGTTTTATATACATATATATATGAAAGGAAGAGCTCTTTTCCCCAGACTGTTAATTTGTGAAGTGATTCCTGATCTTTACCACAGTTTCTAATCCATGTCTGTAACTGTGTAACGCTAGTCCCTAGCACCAGCCATCCTTTATCCAAATCTTTTATTGCCTTTCCGTTAGTCCTGTTCCTGAAAAACATATTGTAGTCCTGTTCTGAACCTATATTTCAAAACCACTCGTGTTTTACTGTTACTGCTGCATGAAAGCTGGAAGCAGTCACCAAATTGTGGAGGGAACCAGACCCCTACATGACCTCATTTCAGGAACAATTTCTTCCTAACAGCAACTACACAGGGCTTTTTCTCCCCCAGCAGTGAAAGCATTTATATACTCTCCTCGCTCCAAATCCTGCCTTTGCAGGACTTGGCTACATGATGACACTGAAGCCAGGGTCTGCCTTCATTAATGCCTCCCAGGCTATGTAACATCAGGGTACAAGAGTGAGGAAAAGGCCCATGTCTGACAAGATGCAACGTCTATGAGCCACAAGCTGCTCATCTGTCTCTATATACCTATCAAATAGCTGTTGCTTCCACACCATCATGTGCTGTGAAACTTTAGTTTCTTCTTAACCCTCATCTGTGACCCCACAAATATAACTGGCACTCCCCAGCTCCAAGGGAGAAAGAAAAATATTTCAAGGAAAAATAAAAATCAGTTTGGCCTATATGTTTTAAACCAGAAATTCTGAGCCTTGTTTGAAGTACGTGCTAAGAGTCTGTGGCTACATTATTATAATGACCTTAGTTGTAAATATAGACTTGTTTGTGAAATAAAATAGTCAAATAAAAAATACTTAAATAAAATAGTTTTTACTGCTTTTATTTATTACTTTCTTTTTCTCACCATCTACCACGTGTCCATGGTTTAATGGCATCTGCGTATTACCATCTTGACAAACTATTCTCTCACCTCAAAGCATAAAATCTCCAGTCACTTCCATCTGCTGCCTGCCAATGAAGAAATATGAGTAACAGTAGCATATGAGCAAATGGGGGCAAGAAAAAAAATCTAAAATAGCGACAGTGAAAAGATCTAGGTAATCTAGTATAAATGGCAAAGGTTGCTTGCACAAGTAATTTAAGCAATACTGTAAGAGTGCATTTTAAAAACTCCAACGATTAATTAATGAAATTTTTCAGTCTCATGTCTTCATATTTTCGGGTTTATGGATGTATGATTATATATTGTGTCTTCAAGTCCCACAATTTATTGCAAAAGCTGATTTTTTTCTTATATTTTAACACTTTTTCTCCATAAGGTAGAGCTAATACAGTTCTCTCTTAATTAAGTTTTCAGTCCCCAAACAGTCCCAAATTGTACAGTATACCTTGAATGAGCCTTCATTTTCCAGCAAGAAGTTTTTAATTAATACATCAATTAGTGCAATGAATTCACAATTCCTCAGCAGGCTCAGAAAGGATTTTCATATTGAATTACTAGAGCAGGAAAAAAAAAAAGAAAAAAAAAAAAGAAAAAAAAAAGAGCAACACATTTAAGTGTAATAAGTTGTGATAACAAAAGGAAAAAGTTATTAAAAACCACCTTTAAATATTATTGTCAAACTCAATTTTTTTTTTTTTTTCCAAAAAAAGCAAAAGGAAATAAAGAACCACTTCCTTCTCTTTTGGAAAGCAGTACTGAATTGTTAGTTTTCTTTCTGAATAACTTGATATAGAAAAGCAAAACTAGTTGCTTTTCTTATCTCACTCCTAGAAAAATGCCCATTAATGTAATATACCTTCATTTTAAAAGGTTAAAATTATTAAATACAAAAGTTAAAATAAAGAAGGTGCATATCAATGTGACAAGTGAGACCTTTCTTGTTGCATATGTTGTTGTACTTATTCTGTAATCGAGAAAGGACTTGTAGAGAGAGGAAAAAAACCCATACATTTCCTTTTCCTTCTTTTTTCCTTATTATTTCCTGAAATTCAAAATAAATAATCATTAAACCAAGAGGGACTATTCTTCCTTTCCGATATTAATATCTTCTCACAGTGAAATGTTTCATTTCAACTCTCCAGGTATCCTCCAAATGCACAAATCCACACTATATATATATATAAAAAAAAAAAAAACAAAAAAAAAAAAAACAAAACACCAGTAAAACCTCAAAGACAAAATGTAAAAAAAATTAACCTCCTGATATACCCTTAACTGAAAAGAGAATAATAGGAGAGGCTTAAGCTAAGAAATCTGTGAAAATGTCAGGAGAAAAGTGTTTCAAATGTTATTTTATTTCAATGTACTGAGTCTATGAAGTTGGTTTTTGCATTCTGTGTTAAACTTCAGAGAGTGTTGCAACAAACATTGCAACTGAAGGAAAATAAAACTCATAGCTTTTGATGTATCCTCCCATATGAAAAGAACTTTCTATAACTGATAAGAAGAATTGGGTTGTTTTAAACGCAGCGTGCATGGTTTGCATTTGCCTTCTCTTAATATTTTAACACTCCCTCTACTGAATTTCAAGAGGAATAATTCTGAGCACTAGTTAATTGCAATACTTTGGTTACAGAATAATCTCCCTGTTAAAGTGCCATTTTTGTTGCGAATAAAAGTACTGTTAAAATCTCTTTCTCCACAAGGAGGTGCACCATTCTAGATTTCTTGAATGATTACTTATTTAAGTATCATCTTCACAGGGAGTGAGTGATTGCTATATGAATAACCTCTAAGACCCCAAAATCTTATGTGACAATAATGGCACATTTCATAAACAAATGATGACAACTGCAGGATCATAAACCAGGCAGGACAGTGAGTCCCAAATAAAGCAGAGCCTTTGTTACATACTGAATAGTAGCGTGCCTAAATGGGATTTGAAAAAGGTATGGTTAATGTGCAATTAAATATGAGAAACATGATTGTTCCCTCACATTACTTTGTGTAATTTTGCAGATTGACTGTTCAATGAGCACTATATAACACAGAGATTTTTGAAATATCCCCCAAAATAACCTTTCCACATTTCTCCAAGAACCTGGAAACACAATATATCTAAAGATGATTTCACAGATCATGGTGATAGTGTCTACACACTTCCAGGATAAGAACTGCCACTACAGCATTCTGTGATAAAAATGGTTTTGGAACTATGTGCACAAATATTCATGGCATCAGAAGCTGCTGAGATCGCTTCAGCTTTGGTGATGATGATGATCCACAGTGAGCACGATATGGCAGCTTCTCACAGAGATCTGCAGCTCAGATCCACCATTCAGGGCTGTCCCTTACCACAAGCTGCAGATTTATCTTTTCCTCACTTGCAGGACTGTTGTACTGCTCGAACATGAAGAAAATAAGAAGATACCAATGAGAAACAATCCAGGCATTTCTGGAGGATTTCACCTCAGAGTGATTGTCCACTCTTTTCACAATATGTAGCAATTAATATAGCCAGTTGAGACATTTTAAAAAAGATCCTTTAATAAGGTTCCTCATGTGTGCACAGCTCTGGGGATACATTAGTCATAAAAATAGAATGACCTATTTATCTTACAGCTACTCCAATTCAAGGCTACTCCTAACTTTGAGCTGAGAATGATTTCTCTCTTACAAGGTAGATTCTCATGCAGTGGTTGGCCTGTTAAACCTATTGTCATTGTTAACAAAGCAGAGAAATACTTGCTTGTTTTGGAGTGTGTCAGTAACTAGTGAGAACACTTTCTGCGGTATGTATAACTGCCAGTGTTCAAGAGGCCACTCTTTGTTCTCAAGTTATTTCTTCCCATCAGTGTTCATTTTTCTTGAACTGGTGTTTTGAGCTTCGTTGTTCATTTAGTAAAATCAAGTAAATTTACTCTGCTGCACCTGACAGAGTTCACAATGGTTGCAATATTCATTTTATATAATAGTTATATAAAGGTATCTCTTTCATAAAAAGGAAATTGTGGTATTCATCATTAGAGGAAGCACACTC
>NW_010146480.1:11909-28690 GCF_000699245.1 Pterocles gutturalis
TACTTACTGCACCATGGACAACCAGGTAAGAACTGCTCATTTCCTTCATAAGGGCCACTCTGTAGGAGCCACTTTTTAGGTCTGTTAGGGCAGCAAAGATGTACATAACATCTTAAGGACTGAGAATGCCAGGGACAAAATTTAGCACCTCCTTGAGAGGAAGTAAACATTTTGAGAAATATGGGAGACATAATTTATCTGTTACTTTCTTATGTCTGGATGGAGTTTACTAGTTGCCAGTACTCGTGCTGGTGTGCAATGCTATCCAAGGTTCCCATGATCTCACAACTTACTTTAATGCAAGTGCATTTGGTTCACCTGTCAAATGACAAGACAAAAAGGCAACTGAAATGCTCACTTACGGGGAATATCTTTGGTCCATCTAAGTCCTAATCTGCCCTGTGCCCAGTGCTGCTGCACAAGGGGCCTGCTGCATGGGAAAGGGGTCCAATGTGGGCTGTGCTGGCTGCAGAGCACTGCTGTAACATCCCAGTTGCACAGGGGAGGTATAATAATGGAGTGAGAAAGCTGGGGTGAGGCAGGACAACACTGAGCACTGAAACGGAGTGGGGGTTAGAGATTGCTGGTCACTAAAGCTCACTGGCCTCCATCAGGATGGTCCTCTGCAAAAGGCATCTCCGCAGACGTTCTTGGCTAGACATGTGTCACTGGATTTTAGCTCTTTGAGTCACTTGAGATTGGAAACACAATAAACTAGCTTGAAAATCAAGCATTGTCTATTTAGAGGAACATTTTCTGTATTTTACCTGTATCTAATACCTGTCATAATTCTTGACATTACAAATAAAGGAGGAAAGAGGAAAGTCGTGCATAGGCATCTGACTTCTCTTTGCTATTTGTTCCTATACAATATGTCATTTAAACTTTTCTATGGATATCTGAAGCTCAAAAGAATTATCATACAATATTATATACATCGTATCACACTGCAAAATTCAGTGAAGCATTTCTATCAGCCAGAAAATTGTCTGGTTTTGTCTTCTAGTACAAATAAATAAAAACACAGTATGTCAAATTCCAGTGGAAGATGTACTGGGGAAAAATACCAATTGCAGTTTCCCAGTTCTGTGCTTTTTGGAATTCAACATGCCATAATAGCTAGAGTTTAGCCGAAACATATAAACTCAGGGGTATCAGGTTTTCCCAGGGATTGACAGCAGTAATTGTTATTACCTGATTGAATTACAGGTGTAGTTTTAAACTCTGCAAAACAATAATGCCAAAAAAGAAATTAAGTTTGAATTCTGCTTTTTGTGCCAGCATATTACATAATGAGATAAACGTTGGTAATTGTGTTTAGTTCAATAACACTTTTAATGATAGTTGAGATCTCCTTTAAAGTGTATGGATTTTACTGATGCAAAGTAAACAGCTGAAAGCCAAATAAAGGCAGTCTCATAGATTTCTACTGTCTAATTAAAGTACAGAGACATTGTTTGACCAATTCAGGCATTTAGAGGGAAAGGTAAAAAAAGCCGTTTTTACATTTGATATTCATTTTAATTATTGCAAGATCTCAGGTAATAAAATTTGGTTTACATCAAAACAAAATATCTGTAGTCTGGGAATTTAACCTCTCTTTCTTGTTAAGCAGGGCAAACAAGTCATGAACAGTCTACTATTTTTGTATATATAAAGACAGATAAGCAAGGAAGTCCCATCGCATCCCCTGTGACTCTGGTTCAGCAATATACTAATGCATATTCCTAAATTTTAATCATGTCAGCAGTTCTACTAAAGTGTAAAAAATCTACCTACACACAATGTTAGTTGAATTAAGGTTTAATTTCTGATAACCAAATTGCTGAAGGCAGGCAGAATTCTCATCTCATTCTGGGTGTGAAATTTCATATGGCTTCTTTGCTATGGTGAAGAGATTTTGCAGCAATTCACATGCAGAATTATCATCTGGCACCAAACAAAATTTATGTACCAAGGAGGACTTCAAAATGACAAATTGCTTATAAAAATATTATGAGCCTTTTACACAAAGTAGAAAAGTAATATCCAAGGTACTCATTAGCATCATGAATATTCACAAAAACACATTTTAAATTCAAACTAACAAGTTGTTCTTATTTTTTAGCAGGTGAGAAGGTATTTAATCCGTGATATCATAAGATTTGTCTCACCATTTACCATCACATGTCAGTAACAAAGAATACAAGTATTCAGAGAGAACTACACATAATCAACCTCCTCTGGCTCCTCCTAAACTAGTAAATTAAACAGTGTCCAATTCCTGGCTATTAGAAAGACAATTGTCTATAAATTCAAATAGTTAGAACAATCTCTGTTCCTAGTTTGATGTAGTTGAATGCTTCAAAACAATTCCTAGTCATATGCCAAAGAATATTTCCATTTAGCAGTTTAGCTAATTCTGTACATATTTGCATGCCTTCTCTGGCTCAGTGCCCCAGCACTAAGCCAGCAGTCTCACGCCAATGTTATCCCTTCATCACTTTCCAGGCTGTGGCTTGCACTACCTGATGCCATGGTAAGAAAAAGGGCATTATTGAGGGCTGCAGATGACTCTTGATTTGACAACAGGGTGAGGTATAACACATTTGTAGCAAGAAGCATCCAAGAGCTCCTCTTCATAACCTGAAAGAGACTTGGCCAGGAGCTAGGGAGATTTGGGGGATCAGAAATTCAGCCTAACTAAAAAGACAGAACATGCAGAGCTTATAAAATGGGAAAACTCATAAGAAGGCAAAGCCTTATAAAAAGGCTTTTGCTCTGATATTTTTCTAAACAGCCAAACAAGTCAGTTTTCATCATGTCCCAATCTTCAAGGCTGTAGCTGAGCTATTAACTTTGCGTGTTTTGGTCAGTATCTGCTCCCTAAGCTTTTTATGTCCTCAGTATGGTGGTCTCCTATGGATGCCTTCAGGGCAGTTGCTTTCAGTTACTAGTCTTTTTCGAAAGGGTTTTGTGTGGTGAATTGCTCTTTGTCTATCACGTCTTTGTCCTTTCCCGGACGTCTTCAGTAGATATAACCTGAATCTGTCTGCTTAAATCAATATTTGTCCTAGCTCTGTGTAAATTTCATCACTGTATTCTTTTCAGTGGAGCTTCATGTGATTGAATGGAAAACCTTGCTATTGGTAATGATGGCCATGATGCTGCTGGAGCTAAAAATGCAATCTTTGTACCTCTTACTGCTTTGCACATAGTTACACATAGACTGTTGTTCTATTTCATAGATATGGTCAAGGATAGGCAGAAACGGTCACAGGATCAAACTGCATTGTAGCTTCTGTTGCACTATAAACATGCAGACTACAGAAGAATAAATTGCACATTTTCATTATTGCTGCTTATAATGTCAAATACAGTCAGTCATTTTAAAGAATAATCTTAGGATTGTCGAAAGGAAGAGGTATAAACAGAGGTTGGTTCCATGCTGGATTCGCAGGGGAGCTCTTAATCAGAAGTGGCACCTTGAGAAATGTAAAAACAACTTGGTGATGGAAGATGAAGGAGGGGTGAGAAAGGAATAAACCTCAGGGAAATTGAAACTGTGCTTGAAGAAACTGGGATTCCCAGTGAAACAGGAGATATTTATGATTTATTGGGCAAACCACTGAGGGGCTAATCCAAACACAGGACTGGTTTTGAAGTGTTCAGGGTGCCTCTACAAACAGAAAAATATCTTTATCTCAGGAAAGAGAAGCAGATGAAAGATAAACTACAATTACTAGATGCCTCTGGCCATTCATGCACCCAAGCATTATTAACTTCAGAAGTAGCCATGGGCCTAAGATCTAGATCAATTTTACTGTCAGTAACTATTGCAATAATCCCCTGAGCAGCTTCTCAAGCTGCCTTTATACTTTTCTGGTTTCACAGAATCACAGAATGTTAGAGATTGGAAGGGACCTCGAAAGATCATCTAGTCCAATCCCCCTGCCAGAGCAGGAACACCTAGATCAGATCACACAGAAACGCATCCAGGCGGGGGGGCTTTGAATGTCTCCAGAGAAGGAGACTCCACAACCTCTCTGGGCAGCCTGTTCCAGTGCTCTGTCACCCTCACTGTGAAGAAGTTTTTTCTCATATTCAAGTGGAACCTCCTATGTTCCAGCTTGAACCCATTGCCCCTTGTCCTATCACTGGATGTCACAGAGAAGAGCCTGGCTCCATCCTCCTGACACTCACCCTTTACATATTTATAAACATTGATTAGGTCACCCCTCAGTCTCCTCTTTTCCAGGCTAAAGAGGCCCAGCTCCCTCAGCCTTTCCTCATAAGGGAGATGCTCCATTCCCTTCATCATCTTTGTGGCTCTGTGCTGGACTCATGGTTTCTCAAAACAAATTAAAAAAACCCCATAATAATCTTTCCTCTTTAAAAAGTGAAGTTGGACATTTTCTTTACTCCTGTAATCTGAACTGGTATATGCCATTACTTTCTTTTCAAAGACCGTATTTTTCTTTGGCAGTTTCCTGTCCCCTGTCCAGGAAAGTGCAGTGAAAACTTTAGAAAAAGACTTGGTAATGTCAAAACAATAAAGAGAATCTTGAAGCTAGAAATCACAAGGATGAAGTAACATGCATGCCAATGTGAAGGAAAGGAAAACCCAGAAAGGCTGCTTCTCATGTTTGCTATATCTTTTTGGTTGATGATTCCACTGCTGATAAAAAAAAAGGAAAAAAAAAAAAAGGAAACAAAATTGTTCAGATCGTCAAGCTTCAGTCTGAGGATTACTAAGAAACCAGTGAAATGTCTTGGAAGGAAAACCTACCTGTTTTTTAAAGGAGGCAAAAATGTAGTATGGGTATTTCAGAAAAACCTTTGTTATCCTTCTCAGACTCCAGCAGCGGAACAGTTAGAAGAATTATGGAACATATACAGAAAGCCTCTTAGGGAGCTTCTTTATTGAGCATGCATTTTAGGTTTTTGCCCTCCTCCTTGAGAGAAGGAAAAAAAAAAAAATTTAAATTCTATAAATAAACCAGAAACCTTGAAATACTCTGAAAGCTATTCAGCTGCAGGAGGGAGAATCCTAGAAGAATCCTGCTGTGCTGAGATAATTAGGACATTAATCAACTCCCTGGATAGGACGAAGCTAACATTCATAAATCCCTAATGCTGGTTCTCACTTCTTTTTGCTTTAACACTAATAAAGCCATATCATGGTCATGCTCACGCCCCCTCCCCCTACTCAGCTGCCACCTACAGCATCAATGCACCCACAGTACAAAGACTGATGGGCATCAAAGGTTAAGCACTTGCAAGCCATTGGAAAGACACATTGAGGCTTGAAGCCTGAAGAATGGCTGAGTGCACAGCTCAGCTCCGGCAGACTATGCCAGTGCTCATGATTTATTATTGTTTGCTGCTCCGTTAGTGCTCCATGTCTAACCCAGCAGCTTCATCTGAAACTAGCTCAATTCAAATCCTTCTGCTGTCCCCAGCTGCCCCATACTGTTTCAGGTCTTGGTCCTGGCAGAGGAGAAACGATCTGGTTCCAGATGGCAGTGAAGCAGGTGTCCTGCTCTCACTGTGCTCAGTCTCTAATGGGGACACACTGTGCTCAACCCACAGGCAGCTCCTTTCAGGAAGAGTAATTAAGGACCACTTCCCTCCACCTTTTCCTATTAGTCCCAACAGAGTACTTATATCACAGGCCATACTGCCTCCCATACCTTTTTTTCTTGATACAGCCTGTGCTGGTTTCACCTCATCTTGTGTGTTGCAAGCTGTGGTCCTAAAATTCAAGGTTTTTTGCGTTGTGAACCATCTGCAACTGGATGGCTAAAGACATATCTCTGGTGCTGTTTCCTGGTGTCTGCTTAGAGTTTCAAGATAATATGCCAGGTGAGTGCAGTTAGGGGAAAGGAAGTGAGGGAAATCTGAACTGTGGAATTAATCTCTAGACAGAAGAAAACACAGCTAGTCACCTCAGCCTGAGAATTTCTGGTGGAAGAGGTGTAATGCACTGCTTTTGTCACCAAGGATGACAATGTACTTATTTACAGAGTCACAGGTGATTAAAGAATAAGATCATGTGTCACTGAGCTCACTGCAAAGTGTGAAAGAAGAAGAAGGGTCCTGACACTAATACAGTCCGTAAGGCATGGAGGGTGGTCTGTTGGCAGCGCACTGAAACAAAGGCACTTGTGTAGGGGAGGTGTGCCTTGAAAACTATGAAAAAGAAAGTGAAAGGAAAGAGGAAAGTCAGTGTCTGAATAAGAGGCAAAAGCCTCAAGCCACAGTGTGGCATCGGGAATGATGTGATGAGGGGAGGTGGCTGTTGAAGGCTGTGAAGGGAGTAAGCAGAGGCAAAGTGCTAGCAAGAGTGACTATCTATAAGGAAAAGAGCACTTGACATTCTTGTGGGGGGAAAGATAAGTAGAAGAGAGAGTTCCTGAATTTAAGAGAACAACTTTTAAAATTTATTTTATGTTTACTATAGTTCAGGAATTCTAATCTGACATCTTTAATTTAAGCACCACTGCTTTGTCTTAGTAAAGGAAGTTTGGATGCACCCTTGTACCAGGCTCCCCATCCAGCTACCCCAGCCACTGACCAAGAGTGTGACAAATTGGGCATGTAATCGCTGCAGATTTGATTCTTCACTATTCCACTGTGGCTAGTAAGGCTCATCCTTGCAGAAATTGTAAGGAAGAGCAAGCTTCAATTATCTTTTGTGGAATGGCTACATTTGCATTCAAGTCTTTTGTATAATCTCTCCCATCTTCCACTGAGATGACTAAATGCAATATTCCAACTCTGCCCTACAAGGAGAAAAACCTTTAAAGGGTTGTAAGCCCTGATGCATCAGGTAAGCAGCATCTCCCATCTGCTGACCTGCACTGCAAAAATTATTCTGTATTTCCTGAAAAGAGGGTGCCTATTTCCTCTACAATAGAGAGTCCTGAACTCTACAAACTGTTTCAGGACTGTCCAGAGAGTCGGTTACTGGTCTTTGAGAACACCAGACTAGCAGCCCTGGGAGGTAAAAAGGGTAGGTAGAAGTCATGGAAAAAGTGTTAGACGGGGGAGCAGCAGTGTCCTCTTCCCTTTACCTGCCATGCCCTGGTGATAAAGAAGAGCATCAGGTCCCAGAAAAGGGGCTTGGAGGTGATCCTCTTCATCTGAAAGCTTTTCACCCACCACTGGTCATTGTGCCACAGATGCAGTGCGGTCTCCATCAGTCTCTGCTCATCTTACAGGCCCAGAGCATGAACCAGCTGCAGGAGAAGCAGTAGCAGCAGCTGTTTTTACTCACAGCCACGCTGGGTCTGGTTCAAGAGCACAGGGTTATATACATTCCCACTAAGGCAGTGGAGCCAATAGCTTTAGTCTGCTTTCTTCTTGTAGTGCCATATACTCTAAATTCAGCAGACAGGGGTGTAAGGAAGCAGCATTATAATATC
Source organism: Pterocles gutturalis (assembly GCF_000699245.1). NCBI lineage: Eukaryota > Metazoa > Chordata > Aves > Pterocliformes > Pteroclidae > Pterocles > Pterocles gutturalis. The sequence continues at coordinate 19,316 of NW_010146480.1, forward strand.
TTAGACACAAGACCAACAGCAAGTGTGTTGGTATAGAACTGCAAGGCACAGCTCTTGCTTCAGGCGGAGGGAAAGCGGTGTTAACATAGTGTTCTGGTTGTTTTACATTCCTATTAAGAGAGCAGTTCCTATAATATCTAGTAACCTTTTGTAGTTTTCTCATTTCCCTCTATTTGTCTAGGATAAAATGCTTGCCAGGATGCCGCGACTGTGAAGTAGTCACAACAATGTCATGACACCCTTCCCAACCTTTAGCTTCCTTCCCTGGAAGGGTCATGGGTTGGAGAAGAACATTCCCCTGCACATTGTGCTCTGGTGTGCCAGTGCTGACCTGACAGTGCCGCAGGTGAGCCAGGTCCCCAGCCCCACTCAGAGCCCAGGGTATGGCAGGACTTTTTCTCACTGACATCTCAGGGAATGCTGTGCACTCGTGTCATCTGGTGTGTCCTGAAGCATCTAAGTGGTGCTAGTGAGAAAGGTAGGCAAAAAAGGGGGGTTGCACTCTTTAAGGCCAGAGTGTTTCCTAAAACTCTTGATACTTCAATCCACTCTCAATACAATGTGTCAGGCATCTGCAGTTTGCTCAACTGTTTCAATATAATCACCTGAGTTCATAATAGATCAGTTCTTGTATGGCAAAGGAGTGAAAGCCCACTGTTATATACTGTCTGTCCTGAAGGAAATGAGACACTGCCAGCAGCTAAAGGTAACTGGCAGTTCCCTGGACAGAATAAATATCTGCAGCCAGTATTTAATATTTTTCTCATTCTCCACTCCTGGAAAAAAGACCTACTGCAGACTTAGGGAACTGAACTGCTGCAGACTGTTGCTGTCTAACACTTGGCAATTCCCTTTGAGTTCTTTTACAGCCCACAGTTTGACAAACATTGATCTATAGGACCTAACTGGAGGCTGCCATAGAGCAGTTAATGACAGGGGAAGAGGGAACGTTTAAGTGCACTTAATTTAACTCGTCTGAAGGCTCAACTGCATTGAATAATCACACGATACCTAGGTTTAATAGTAGCACTTATTACAAGCTCTAGTCAAAACAGGATTTCCAAAGACTTTGCTTCTAATGATGGATGAAAGTTTTGAATAATACAGAGAGAAACGATCACTATTAAACAGTTTTCCAGTTTTCAATTTTCTTCAAATAAGACATAGAAACTAAATTGGTACCTTCTCAGCTCTTATTTGAGTGACTAATGCTACACTATTTCCCACCTATCAGATCACAGTGAAAAGGAATGCAAACAATTAAATAAAAACAAAAAACATTATACATATCTTTCCTTCCTCAGAACACTGAAAACCTAATCACATCACCATCAGAGTGATGCAGAAGAATCATGACTATCCGAATAAGAGACTGTGATTCCTTACGTGTTTATGATGGAGATCTACTTCCCCAAAATTACTGGGAAATTTTCTCATTCTAATAGGTCAGCCAATTTTCAAAGCTCTGACAACCTCAAAATATCTAGTTTATCTTATTTCCAGAACTACATTCCTTCTCTTGAGAAAATTGTCTTAGTGATATAAGCTCTATCAGTTACTAAAGTACAATATGCAGTAGAGTACATGACAAGAATGTGTGAAACATACCCGCAATATCTTCTCTAAGGCATTAATGAGCCTTTAAAATAGAATTGCCAAGGAATTGTCTGATAAAGCTCGTTGTTTTAATACATACTTTTATTTGTGTAAGGGCCACCTCAGACTGCGGAGAGGGGTCTGTCTTGTAACTCTGATGTTAAACTGCTTAATTACAAATATTCTAGATAATAGGTCACTGCTTCTTAAATTTTGAGATAAGCATTGTTCAAACACTTTGCTTAAACATTGATCAAACTTGTAAGTTGGTAAATTCCCAGACCAAGCTCCTGTTGGATGCTAATTGTACTTCTTTTTTTTTTTTTTACCCTGTTGTTGATTAGAACTTTGCTCTGAAACCCACTGATGTTCCAGATTTAAAAACTTTTATTTTCTAATTACAGAACTAAAGTTGGGAATGAGTAATTTATACCTATGTTTGCTAGTAGGCTAAACTCTTTATTCACCTATTTGTACTCCAGAGCAAAGATATCTCTTCAGCATTTTCTAATTTGTGGTTACACAGGATAAGCTCTATTAATTCCTCATCATAAGTTAGAGGCTGCACTTCACTCATTTTGCTGTTCTTGAATGAATCTGTTTCAGGCTGATTTACTCACCCTTGAAGACGGGGTGAACATATTGTAATCAATACAACATCATCAGTGTTTCCTGCAAGCTCATGTAAGTACATTTCTTTTCTGGAAACTCTGCATTTGCCTTTTTTTCACCTCTCAAAGACACCTCATAATCATCCTTTAAACATAGAACAAACAGATTTTTTCCAAGTCTTTCAGAAATGAGACGAAATTAAATTACCAGCCCCCCTACAACCTTTTTCTTCTTACTTAGATAGGAGTGCCAAACATGGAGGTGGGTCTGAAGGACAGTTGCAACCCTATCTATCACTTCACATCCATCTCCTCTCTTTATTTGCAATGTCTTAAAGCTTTGTATTGTTATCTATTGAAGCATTTACTGGTTTTGCAAAGGCTTTTAGCAATAACACTTACATAGAAACCGATTAGAATCTTTCAGGGTTTTGTTAATGGTTTTGGTTTTTAGCAACAAACATGAGTATAACAGAAAAAACATTTAACAGTTTGCCTCAAACATGAGAGAGGAGGTTTATGCTAATGAAGTGACAAAGGCCACTAATTTTTTAAGGTATTAATTTGTTACTCTGAAATGTGTATATAAAGGTATTTTCAGCACATATTGTGACAACAGTGACATCACACTATGCCAGCACAGAACATTTAAAGATATATGTAATATAAGCTCTCTGATGATAATGCGTTATGATACCCTGATGTGACATACGTGCCATAATGTTAGCCAATGCATTAAAGTATCTCTGTTGCACATTGTCGGAAAAGCGAGTATCACATATTTCAGGTTACTTTGGAGATAAAAAGGCTTTCCTTTTACAATCATCCAGCTCCAAACAGAATGCCTCCACATGCAAAGGGATACCATGGAGCAGAGTGTGACTTTCAGGAGGCAGGAGACAGACTTCTGAGAGCATGGATGTAGCCAAATTCCACCCTCCATGCTGAGCCTTGTTCAGCAAGCTGAGGAAAGAGCAGCTCTGGAAACAAAAGACCAAACACTTGTCAGGCTCCTGGGGGAAGAAATCCTTTCTTGGTAATGAAAGGGGTGAGAAAGAAACGTTTTCTGTGGCTAGTGGGCAAAACACTGCAAGGGGAACTGAGGAAAACCTTTCCCAGTAATCAGTCTGTTCTGCCTAAAAATTAGCTGAATTTTTCTAGTCTGGTGCAGTTATGCTTGGGAGTAAGGGCAGGAAGTCCTGTAAGTAATCCCTGATTGCAGACATGGGGACAACCCCAGCAGACTGGACCGCTGGGGGGTATCACCGACTGGCTGTCTGTGATGGTGCACCTACTTTATGGGCATAGTATGCAGTGGCTGTAGTTTTTAACTTCCTTGTTTATAAGTGCAGTTCCAAACATTATAACACAGTCGCAGTGACTTAATGCACCCTATCACTTATCAGCAGATATTTTGTGTTGGAACAAAGATATGTTTATTTTCCAGGTTTGGTGATAACAAAGTTAGTTGTCAGTTTAATAATGGTTTGTATTTCCATATATTTGAAATGTTGCAATGTTGAGTTTAGAAGCCAAATAATCAAATAATAGAACTGTTTTCTACTAGACTGTACTGTGAAGAGTTTTGCAAGTGAGATAAGGAGGTGATGGGAAAAAAAGCTTGTTTTCATGAAACATGTATGTTATTTGTCTTAACTTACACTTTTGATAGCTTTAGTTAAGCTTTGAGAGCCTTATCTTTATGACAGCAGTAATGCATGCTCAGTTAATCCTTCATGATACCATCAACATATTATGCAAATACTATGGGCAGTTCCTTGGGTTTTTCAGGTTGTACTGAAAGGAAGTAAGTATTCAGGGAGTTTTCCTCAGCTTATAGTCACTGGTAGGCTGCTTGCATATATTTTATTAAATATTTATAAGTTCAACTACCAATGTGCATTAAATATTTGAGGTAAACATGTACCTGTTGCAGAAAGAGTACAAAGGCACACAGCATAGTTTGTGACTATGAGCTATAAACAAAGCTGTGGGTTTTTTTGCCTAGTTTAACATTATAACAAGGAGACTTTCTTGAAGTTGTGAAAATTTGGTCTTTCTATCATTTACTGCTCATTTCCAAATCTGTCTGCTATTATAGTCCCTGTAACAGCAAAACTGGTAACCTTCTTAAGGTGCTGTTGAAAACACAATCAGAAAAGAAAGCAACAAAGACATACTGTTCTTTGAGTGATTCCAGCTTATCGTCCCTTCCACCTTCATATTTCATAGAATCATAGAATCATAGAATGGAAGGGACCGTAAAGATCATTGAGTTCCACCCCCCTGCCATGGGCAGGGACACCCTCCTACTAGACCAGGTTGCTCAAAGCCTCATCCAGCCTGGCCTTGAACACCTCCAGGGATGGGGCATCCACAACTTCCCTGGGCAACCTGGGCCACTGCCTCACCACCCTCACAGTGAAAAATTTATTCCTAATATCTAATCTAAATCTACCCTCTTTCAGCTTAAAAACATTAGCTAAATTTACCCTCTTTTAGCTTATACCCATTACCCCTTGTCCTATCACTACACTCCCTGATAAAGAGTGCCTCCCCATCTCTCCTGTAGGCCCCCTTCAGTTACTGGAAGGCTGCTATTAAATCTCCTCGGAGCCTTCTCTTCTCCAGGCTGAACAACCCCAACTCTTTCAGCCTGTCCTCATAGGGGAGGTGCTCCAGCCCTCTCATTGATTTTGTGGCTCTCCTCTGGACTCTCTCCAATAGGTCCAGGTCTTTTTTGTGTTGGGGGCCCCACATCTGAACACAGTACTCCAGGTGGGGTCTCACAAGAGCAGAGTAGAGGGGGAGTCTCCACTCCTGGAGGGAGGACAAATTGCTGCTTAAGTACTTGTTCTTAACGAGCCCAAGCTGTGTAGAAAGTTCACATCCTCAGAGGGTGAAAAGACAGAATGAAATTGCCTTGACATCATTGGACTTTATAGCACATAATGTCATTCACAGTCCCTGTCTGTGTAGTGAGATGACCAAATGCATGTTCCCCCTTCATTTATCCTTAAGCAGATAATGCTTGTCTGAACCACCCACATGACCCAAGGTGTCCAGGGCTCATCCGTCCAGCATGGGGTAGACAGCATTTCTCAGGACTCCCATCAGGACTCAGACCTCTTAAAGAGATCTGATTCCTATGGGAGGATGAGGTTGCTAGCGTCCCTCATATTGCCAGGTTTCCAGACAACATGGATGTCATTAGACCAGCCAATAAAGCTCGCAATGGAGTCAGTAAATCTCCCTTGGTGGTCCATGAGGCCTTGCATGACAACAGAGAAGGAGTGCCTTTAATAAATAACGGGAAAACTCAGAGGACAGGAATGCAAAACCTGCAAATGGCTCCAAATGGCTGGTGGTGGAATGGAGGCTTGTGTGACTCGGTGCTCCCCAGGGGTACTGTTCTGAAGAGGGCGGTCTGACTGACAGGTTCAGAGACCTCAATTACTAGCTTGCCAGCAGTAGGTTTCTGCACCCCAAAGTGATTAGCTAATGGTTGGCAGACATCAGTGTAGCTGCACAAAACAAGGCTGCAGAACATAATTATTGCAGTCCTCATGACAGGCTCGGATGCCTGGAACATGATGAGCTGATGACTCTGGGAGAGTACCAGGTCTTGGCAGAGAGCTCTGGATGTCAGTGCTCCACTTCAGAAAAATTTATGCTCACAGCTGTTTATAGCCGGCCCATACGACAATGTGGTCTTGCAGGGCTGTGCCGTCTCTGCAGTCCAGAACAGAATATCTGCCTCCTGTTTTACATAACTTCAGCACAGCCCGAGAATGTGGAACCTTCCAGAGGCTGAAGTTCTGGTGAACAGAAGTCTCTGTGAATACGTCAGCATCGCTTTAACATGAAAGTCATGCATAGTGAACACATGGTCTCTCCTGGCAGATAATGTTTAACACTGAACTAGCAGACTGCATTCAGTGAAGGAATTGAGAAATAAGGAGCTTGGTTCAACTAGAAAAAAAACCAAAACAACAAAACATTCACAGTGAAGATCCTAATTTATTTTTCTGTCTTTCTAGACATCTTTGTTTATGAATTATCCAGCTCAATTAAAAGAGATGTATTATTTTGAGGAGCATGTGAGGGTTGCTTATTTGTGCTGTTGAATACTTTATTAAACTAGTATTTTATTAGTTTTACAATCACGCTTCTCAAAAGTGCAACCCACATAATCGCAGAAGCACACTCCTCAGTTCCCCACTCCACTTAGTGAACAACACATGATTAAACACAGGGGAATACTTTATAAGATGCAAGGGCCGTGAGTACAAGGACCACTACAGGCTAAACTTCTGATCCGAATGTGGTGTGTAGGCATGCGTGTTTTTGCAGAAAAGGGGTCTTTACACACTCACTATACGAATCCTGCTAAGCAACAAAGTTTTGGTTGCAAGTCAATGAGTGGCTGTTGTGGCAGAAAAACACCACACAGCCACCTACTCACCCTTCACCCTCCCAGGAATGGGGAAGAGAATTAAAAGGGTAAAGGGAAAAGGGATTAGTGGGCTAAGAACAATTTAGTAACTAAGCTACAATAAAATTGAAAATAATAGTGATAATAATAACAGTAACAATGATTTACAGATACAAGTAATGATGAGCGATACGCAGTGAAACTGCTCACTAGCCAATGACCAATTCTCAGCCTGTTTCTGGCTAATGATGCCAGAGCAGGGACAGTCCTGAAACAGCAATCCCAGAAAAGAGATAAGAACCCAAGCATCCAAGACACCAAGGGCTGACCAAAAGAGCGAGAGGACCCTAAGAGAGGGGTGACCCAGAGAGAGAAAGAGAGAGAACTTCCAGACAGATCCTCATAATATAGTGGGCATTACGTTCATGATATGGAATACACCATTGGCCAATTTGTGTCTCAGTCCTAAACCTAATATTGAATTCCAGGCTAGTAATTGTGGGCTGTGCTCCCTCCCAGCTTCTCCTGCACCTGCAAACACTGGCACAGCAGAGATGCTGAAAAGCCCTTGATTGTCTCATCAACAACTCTAAACATCTGTAGGTTATCAGCCTTCTTCTCAGCACAAATCCAAAACATAACTTCACACTAGCTACTATGAAGAAAGTTGACATTGTCCCAGCCAAAATCAAGACAGTGGTGTGGTTCTATTCTAGTGGCCACCATACCCAACATCCCCATGACACAGTTGTCAATCTGCAGAATTTTAGAAGTATGGTTTCTACCACTCTTATTAAATGAAATTTATTTAATTTCTCAAATAGCTATAATTCTTATTTGAAACAAGCTTTTTCATCTTAACACCAGTCCTATTCACAGAAGAATTACTTTTACTGAGAGAATGCCACACTTGTAGCTGGGTCTACAGATATGGTATGTCTCTTTGGCTTCAGGAGCATAATTTCTTCCTGGCAATTTTACATAGCACAAAATAAGCTGTTTGTTGAGAACTGTACAGGGATGTTAAGACGAGAAGTTTAACCAGTCTTGCTATTTGCAAGAGGTAATCTGAATAGTGTTTTGCTGTCTTTAAACAGGAGGCAAATAATGTGTTTTTTGCAAGGCAGTCACACCTTACTTTTCATGCAGAACTTCCAGTGCAAGGAATTGCAGAGCTAAGATCGTTCAGTCCCTAATGATACAACAAATTCCAAGTATTTCAAAGTGCTTTATTCCTTACAAAAAACAAAGCCTACAGATATAGCAAACAACACTTAATAATTATGCACAAACATAGTTGGCCAGATAGACACATATTGCTGCTGTCTTGTGCCTGGTTAATTCTGAAACACAGATCTTAAAAGCTGTAGCTAAAAGACTCAGTCTGTCAAGGGATACTAACTTCTTATTAAACAGTAGAGCTAGCTAATTCTAAAGCCCAGAGAAGTCAAGAAAAGGATTACTTTTTTTTGCTTATTATACTTCTTATTAAGTCTCAAGTAAGACCGGTATTATGTAAGAGATGAGAACAAAAATCCATCCACCCTTGTTCAGAACCCTAACTGAGCCTGTTCAGATGAGGATGCTTCTCCTACAGTTGTTCTGTCCTGGATACCTGGGGTGATGCCCATATGAAAAATTTCTAAAAGTTACCTGAAGATCTCTCTAGAAGGGTGGTGTCTACCTGCTGTCCTTGAATACACCTATAACTTATTTCCTTACCATTTAGGTAAAACAAATTGCATGTAAAAACTACATTTCCCATATGCACCAGTTTGTATTCCCTGCCTGATGCTAACCAATCAAAGCTGAGCACAAGAAGTCAAATAAGATGCAAAGAACCAAAGAGCAGGAGAAGCTCATTTATAGATGAGACAAAGTACTATGTGGAAGAGGAAGAAAGCTTATCTGAGTCAAGTCCTTAGGAAAACCTCACCCATACAATCACTTGTGGAGGGTCAGAATGCATACTCAGACTCTGAGTGGTCACCCAGCTCTGTATGAGTGACAGATAGCAGAGCACACGCATGTGAGAGAAGAATATCAGATAAGCATTGGTCATGGATCACAACTTCTTGTTTCCTAAATAAATTGTACTGCTCTTGCACAAAAGTACATAGCCTTTGAAAGGGTCCCACCTGCAAAAACAATGTTGGCCAGTGAGACCACCTGAAAAGCCTCCAGTACTGGGAAATGAAGATGTTGAACAGGCTCTGACACGAGACAACCTGGCATTTCTGGGAAAGAGAATCACTGCCTGGTTCTCCTGAACTGGTCAGGACCATTGCTCAGCTGAGAGTCCCAGTTGGGAATAAAATCTCTGGATCACCAACCATTAACAGGGAATACAGGAGAGATGGGGAAACACTCTTTATCAGGGAGTGTAGGGAGAGGACAAGGGGTAATGGGTATAAGCGAAAAGGGTAAATTTAGACTAGACATTAGGAAGAAATTTTTCACTATGAGGGTGGTGAGACACTGGAACAGGTTGCCCAGGGAAGTTGTGGATGCCCCATCCCTGGAGGTGTTCCAGGCCAGGCTGGATGAGGCTTTGAGCAACCTGGTCTAGTGGAGGGTGTCCCTGCCCATGGCAGGGGTGTTGGAACTTGATGATTTTTAAGGTCCTTTCCAACTTAAACCGTTCTATGATTCTATGATAATTCAGCTGATAACAGTAGGCACCAGGAGTATGGCATAATCTAAAGTGTGCCACCATATAAGAATGTCGTGGGT
>NW_010146481.1:0-317 GCF_000699245.1 Pterocles gutturalis
GGGGGATGGCTTTGTCCCTTCACTGCTGTCACCTCCTGGCTTGTCCCCCAGGTCCTTGGCCAACAACAACCTGCAGACGCTGCCCCGGGACCTCTTCAAGCCCCTGGACATCCTGAGCGACCTGTAAGGCTGATCCGGGGACACGGGGCTGGGGACAGGGTGACATCCCGATGCTGGGGGTGACTCGGTGCCGTCCTCGACAGGGACCTTCGGGGCAACACGCTGGAGTGTGACTGCAAGATCAAGTGGCTGGGGGGGGGGCTGGAGAGCACCAACACCACGGTCCCCGCCGTCTTCTGCAGCAGCCCCGGGCAGTT
>NW_010146481.1:676-1726 GCF_000699245.1 Pterocles gutturalis
CCCAGCGCATCCGCGACCTGGCGCTGGGTGACTTCCAGTGTGTCACCACGGGTAAGGGACCGCAGCTGGCCGTCACCCCCTGCCCAGCGCATCTGCAACCTGGCGCTGGGTGACTTCCAGTGTGTCACCACGGGTAAGGGACCACAGCTGGCTGTCACCCCCTGCCCAGCGCATCCGCGACCCTGCAACCTGGCGCTGGGTGACTTCCAGTGTGTCACCACGGGTAAGGGACCACAGCTGGCTGTCACCCCCTGCCCAGCGCATCCGCGACCTGGCGCTGGGTGACTTCCAGTGTGTCACCACGGGTAAGGGACCGCAGCTGGCCGGCACCCCTGTGTCACCACCGATAAGTGACCGCAGCCGGCCGTCACACCCTGCCCAGCACATCCGCGACCTGGCGCTGGGTGACTTCCAGTGTGTCACCACGGGTAAGGGACCACAGCTGGCTGTCACCCCCTGCCCAGCGCATCCGCGACCTGGTGCTGGGTGACTTCCAGTGTGTCACCACGGGTAAGGGACTGCAGCTGGCCGTCACCCCCCCATCCCAGGCACCCAGACCCTCACCACCGCCTCTCCCCCCAGATTTCGTGGTGCACCAGGTCCTGCCCTTCCAGTCCGTGTCGGCCGAGCCCTTCACCTACGCCAGTGACCTGTACGTGGCCCTGGCACAGCCTGGTGCCAGCAGCTGCGCCATCCTCAAGTGGGACTACGTGGAGCGCAAGCTGCGGGATTTCGACCGCATCCCCGGTAAGCCATCCGGCTGGGGGGCTCCTCCCCGGTTGGGACCCCCCATTGGGTGACTGGGGATGGGCACGGTCGCGGTGTGACGGGTTCTGCCCCGCAGCTCACTCGGCGGTGCACTGCAAGCCCATCGTGGCGCAGGACCAGCTCTACGTGGTGGTGGCTCAGCTCTTCGGCGGCTCCTACATCTACCGCTGGGACACCGCCGTGGATAAATTCATCAAAATCCAAGATATCGACAGCCAGAAGACCCGTAAGCCAAATGACATCGAAGCCTTCCAAATCGACGGCGACTGGTACTTTGTCATC
>NW_010146481.1:1803-2087 GCF_000699245.1 Pterocles gutturalis
GGCCCCGCGACACCGACGTGGAGTACGTGGAGACCGACGGCAAACCCCGCCTGCTCATCGCCAGCAGCTCCCAAGCCCCCGTCATCTACCAGTGGAACCGGGCGCAGAAGCAATTCACCCCCCAGGGAGAAGTGGGGGAGATGCTGGACGTGCAGATGGTGAAACACTTCAAGGTGAAACGGGACCAGTTCCTCTGCCTCAGCCGCTACATCGGCGACTCCAAAGTGGTGCGATGGGAAGGGCAGCGCTTCGTCGAGCTCCAGACGCTGCCGTCCCGCGGCTCC
>NW_010146482.1:0-7008 GCF_000699245.1 Pterocles gutturalis
TATGGAGTGTGAAGAATTGTCTCTGAAGACTAGCTATGAGCAGGTGGAAAGCCCATGGCTAAAAGTGAGAGATGGAGGCAACAAAGGGAACTTAGTGGTTGCAGTCTACTAGAGGCCCCCTGATCAAGAGGAGGCGTTTGATGAAGCCTTCCTACTCCAGCTACAGGAGGCATCACCCTCGCAGGCTCTTGTCCTGCTGGGGGACTTCAACCACCCAGACATCTGCTAGAGGAGTAGCACAGCAAGCTGTAGACAATCCATGAGATTCCTAGAATGTACTGAAGACAATTTTTTAAGCCAGGTAATAGACACACCTACCAGGGGAGATGCAATACTTGACCTGGTGATCACCAGTATGAGCAAGTTAGTTGGGGACATCAAGGTTGGAGGCTGTCTGGGATGTAGCAGCCACATACTGGTGGAGTTCATGGTCCTGAGGGATATGGGTCAAGCGAAGAGTAAAGTCAGGACCATGAACTTTCGGAAAACAAGCTTCCAGCTCTTCAGGGAGCTAGTTGAAAGGATCCCCTGGGAAATGCCCTCAGGGACAAGGGGGCAGAGCAGAGTTGGCAGATCTTTAAGGATGCCTTCCATGTGGGCAAAAGCTCTTGGTCCCCAGGTGCAAAAAGGCTGGTAAGACAGGCAAGAGACCAGAGTGGCTGAGTCATCATCTGTGGCTAAAACTAAAGGGCAAAAAGAAAATGCATAAGCAGTGGAAACAGGGTCAGGTATCCTGGCAAGAGTATAGGGACACTGCGCACTTATGTAGGGATGGGGTCAGGAAGGCCAAGGCACAGCTAGAGCTGAACTTGGCGAGGGATGCTAAGAGTATCAAGAAAGGCTTCTACAGGTTGTAAATAAGAAAAGAAAGGTCAAAGAGAGTGTACCTTCTCTAATGAGCAAGGCTGCCAAGCTGTCAACAACAGATGCAGAGAAGGCTGAAGTACTTAACTTTTTTGCCTCAGTCTTCACTATCAGCCTCTCTTCCTACACCTCTCGAGGGCATGGGCAAGAAGACATAGACTGGGAGAGCAAAGCCCCTCCCACTGTAAGAGAAGATCATGTTTGCAACCACCTGAGGAACCTGGATATACATAAGTCCATGGGACCAGATGAGATGCATACCAGTGTCCTGAGGGAATTGGCTGACATAGCTGCCCAGCCACTCTCCATGATATTTGAAAAGTCATGGCAGCTGGGCAAAGTCCGTGGTGATTGGAAAAAGACTAACAACACACCCATTTTTAAAAAGAGTAGAAAGGTGGACCCTGGGAACTACTGGCCTGTCAGCCTCACTGCTGTGCCTGGGAAGATCATGGAACAGGTCCTCCTGGAAGCCATGCTGAGGCACCTGGAGGACAGGGAGGTAATTTGAGACAGCCAGCATGGCTTCACCAAGGGCAGATCCTGCCTCACCAACTTTGTGGCTTTCCGTGAGGGAGTGACCACATCAGTGGACAAGGGAAGACCCATGGAACTCATCTATCTGGACTTCTGTAAGGCCTTTGACATGGTACCCCACAACATCCTTCTTTCTAAACCGGAGAGACATGGATTTGGTGGGTGGACTGTTCAGTGGATAAGAAATTGGTTGGATGGTCATTTCCAGAGGGCAGCAGTCATCAGCTCAATGTCCAGATGGAGATCAGTAACAAGTGGTGTCCCTCAGGGGTCCGTTCTAGGGCCAGTGCTGGTTAATATCTTCATCAATGACATAGATGATGGGATTGAGGGCACCCTCAGTAAGACTGTGGATGACACCAAGCTGAGCAGCAACACTGACTCCCCTGAGGGACGGGATGCCATCCAGAGGGACCTTGACAAGCCGGAGAAGTGGTCTTGTGAAAATCTCATGAGGTTCAACAAGGCCAAATGCAAGGTCCTACACACGGGTCAGGGCAACCCCCAGTATCGATACAGGCTGCGGGATGAAGAGATTGAGAGCAGCCTTGCAGAGAAAGACCTGGGTAAATGGTGGATGAGAAGCTGGACATGAGCCGGAAATGTGTGCTTGCAGCCCAGAAAGCCAACTGGATCCTGGGCTGCATCAAAAGAAGTGTGGTCAGCAGGTCGCGGGAGGCGATTCTGCCCCTCTATTCTGCTCTGGTGAGACCACACCTGGAATACTGCGACCAGCTCTGGAGCCCTCAGCACAGGAAGGACATGGACCTGTTGGAGTGGGTCCAGAGGAGGGCAATGAAAATTATCAAAGGCCTGGAATACCTTCCCTATGAGGAGAGGCTGAGAGAGCTGGGGGTGTTCAGCTCAGAGAAGAGAAGACTCCGAGGAGGAGACCTGGTTGAAGCCTTTCAGTACCTAAAGGGGGCTTATAAGAAAGATGGGGAAACGCTTTTTAACAGGGCCTGTAGCAACAGGACAAGGGGCAATGGTTTTAAACTAAAAGAGGAGAGGTTTAGACTAGATATAAGGAAGAAATATTTCATGCTTAGGGTGGTGACACATTGGAAGAGGTTGCCCAGGGAGGTGGTAGATGCCCCATCCCTGGAAACATTCAAGATCAGGTTGGATGGGGCTCTGGGCAACCTGATCTAGTGGAAGATGTCCCTGCTTACTGCTTGGGGGTTGGACTAGGTGACCTCCATTTTCCCTTTCAACTCACACTATTCTATGATTCTATGATCATACAACAAATTCACTGCAAAAAGACCATCCACCCAGGAAAAAGAGGATTATCTAAATGTTTTCACCAAGCAGTTGTCAAAACAGCCAACAGACCCATTTCCCCAAACATAAGAAGTTTCAGAAGTGTTCATCCACTGCAGAAGTAACAGCACAATTACAAAACATGTTCAGTACTGCTACAGGTGCTGCTACAGAATTATCTCACTTGCAAGAAAAACGGTGTAAACTTTAAACTGTGCTACTGATGTCAACTTCTTCAAACGAAAGGGAAAAAAAGGTCCATCATGTAATACCCTGACCAATAGTTCTGTTTAATGAGAAAGTAACACAACCAGCATACAGCATCTCTATTTATGGCTTTGCCTTGAAGTACTTCAAGCTTTACTAAAGCTCAGATAAAAGGGGTGTGTGTGCATATGTATAAAAGTCATATAAATGGGACAGGATTCACTAGCATAGATATTGCTACTTTTGGTTTCACGCATTACATTTCTTGGCTGAACATGCTCTGCTGTTGAAACTGGAAGTGCTTGTTGTTTCTTTACTACTGAATTTAGATTCCCCAGAAGAGATAAAAGGTTTTTTCTTCTCCAAGCAGTGACCATTTAAAGCAATGTTTTATTTCAAATCATCCTCAGAATATTTGATTCAAATACTTCCCTTATTTTCAAATTCACGATTAAAATTGCAGGGTTTTGCACTTGGACATACATAGCCATTACGATACAGTAAATGAAATTAAGTTAAATTTAAGGTAGGTGAAAAAAACAGAGGATGCATGACAGAATACCACTTCCTTTAGTGTTTGTTATGTTGTATCGCAATTCATTAAGTTGGAAAAAAAAAATGCTGTGGCTTACTGCTTGTCACAGTTGCTAAATGTCAATAACAAATATATTAGTCTTTTCTGTACAGTAAGCATTTAGGCAAATTTCCAGACTGGACAAATAAACTATGAAGAATTTTTTTTACAGTTCCAGTTACTTGTTACCTGTTAATCCTCCTGAAGGCAGACATTAAACCTGCACAGCTAAACGTAACAGCACAAAGATAAGCTTATTTAGCATATTAGGTCTCATCTAAGAAACTTTTGAACACAACATTAAAAAACTCCAGGAGTTTTACAATCCTAAATTAAATTGTCTGAAACACTGTGGCTTTTTTTCCTGAGATTTGATTTTCTGAAACATCAGTGGAAAAATGAAACCAGGTATAAATTCCTCATTAGAATGAAATCCCTCATGGAAGGGCAGATGAGCTAGGTTGTGTCCAAGGTTTTGATGGTAACAGGGAGAAAGAAAAAGGGGAAAAAAAAGAAAAAAAGAAAGAAGAAAAAGAAAATCTAAAGCAATTCCTACTTGATTTTTGGTAATTCAGCAGATGACATGAGACACAGGAACCTGTTAGAACAGCACTGTTTGGAATCCCACCCAGTTCTAGGCAAGTGAAGAATTTTCTTAACAGAATCCTTCCTTGCTGTGGGAAGGATACTTTCTGGCAGCATAAGAAAAATGAGAGAAATATCCTGATTCCTAATCTATACACAGGCTAACAGTTCTTGCTCTAAAGTCTCTGCAAACATACGAAGAAGT
The DNA here is from genome assembly GCF_000699245.1 of Pterocles gutturalis. Taxonomy (NCBI): domain Eukaryota; kingdom Metazoa; phylum Chordata; class Aves; order Pterocliformes; family Pteroclidae; genus Pterocles; species Pterocles gutturalis. The sequence continues at coordinate 4,236 of NW_010146482.1, forward strand.
CTGCTGTCAACAAGAAAGAAACAATAGCAACACCTTGACAGGTGGAAAGCAGATCATCAAAGGTCTTGCACAAGAACTAGGAGACACTGAATGCTGAAACAAAGAAGCAAACAAGAACAACAAAAAACACCACCCATGGAAAAAAAAAAAAAAAAGAGAGAAGGCAAGCTGAGAACTATATTCTCTATCTGATAACAGTTCCTTTATATTTTGCTATCCTTTCAAGAACACTGTTAGGAATAAATGTCTAGTAAACTCTACAACTAACATAAACGAACATTATATAAATATTGGTGAAGTCACTGTGATCACCTTTTAGATCTCTTTACAAAAATAAATATTTTTAATACAAAACTGTTTTTATGTCAGTGAAGAGAAAAAACTGAGTGGCATTACACACTGGATCACATGCTGCTGTAACAAAAATTGCAATTATATTTTTGCACCCTGCACTTTTCCCCTCTATTATTGCATTGCATTGTCACCCTCTGCACCTATAGTGTTCCAAGTTCACAGAATCATAGAAAGGTTTGGGTTGGAAAGGACCTTAAAGATCATCAAGTGCCAACCCCCCTGCCATGGGTAGGGACACCTCCCCATAGAACGCCATGGGTAGGGACACCTCCCACTAGACCAGGTTGCTCAAAGCCCCATCTAGCCTGGCCTTGAACACCTCCAGGGATGGGGCATCCACAGCTTCTCTGGGCAACCTGTTCCAGTGCCTCACCACCCTCACAGTGAAAAATTTCTTCCTAATATCTAATATAAATCTGCCCTCTTTCAGCTTAAAGCCATTACCCCTCGTCCTGTCACTACACTCCCTGATAACGAGTGTTTCCCCATCTCTCCTCTGGGCCCCCTTTAGGCACCAGAAGGCTGCTGTAAGGTCACCCTGGAGCCTTCTTTTCTCCAGGCTGAACAACCCCAACTCTCAGCCTGTCCTCATACGGGAGGTGCTCCAGCCCCTTGACCATCTTCATGGCTCTCCTCTGGACTCGCTAAGGTGCTGCAAGGTGCTGCCCAAACTTTTTGAGCACTTTGTGTCAGTTCCATACTGCCTAAAAACACTGCAGATTCCAAAGATGCGTGCACCTTAGTAATAGGGAAAACAGAAATCTGCATAGTAAATGCATTTGTAACTGATATGGGCCTGATGTCATACACTATTACAGCATAAAATCTTACTCTTTATTTATCACCAAACTTGAAAGAGAAAATTAGGAAGCATAAGAAATTCATCTATGTCCGCACTGAAGACTGTTGTTCATAATGTTTTCCAACTCTTCATATATTTGAAATGAGGGGATCCCAGCACTTCCCTGGGAGATTACAACCTAATAAACCAAAAAAATCCTGTACTTCTAAATTGTCTTTCAAATGCATGAAAAAAAAAATCATGATCTAACCCATCTACAGTTCAATTTTATCTAAAATTTGAGCCTATACTTCATCAAAAAAAGCCTACATACTTCAAGCTACGACTTTTTGTTTCAGTAAGGTTTATTAAGACAGTTCATATATTCAGCAAGATCTTGTTTAGGCACGCTGACTGTAAATGTGAGGTTTTATGCATGTATTAAATTTACTAAATCTAACTACAGCAACAAGAAACCTGCTTTCTTGTTAGAGCAGCAGATCATCCACAGAAGCTTCAAATCTCCACAGATTAAGAGATGCCAACACAGCTCCTGGTTCGACAGGTGACATTTCTGAGTGGGACAGAGCACTGGATGTGTTTGTTGGTTTTGGTTTAAAAAAACAAAAAAAATTTAGTGAAAGAGTACAAGGACAACACCTGCTGCATTTTTCCAAGACTTCTTTCCCAGACTACTTCCTGTGAGTACCAACTAGGAAGCATACTTCCATATGACTGAACACCACAAGATGAACAATAAAGTCAAACGGAAATGTTGTAAGTGTTGTCAAGCTGTATGTTTTTTTTTTAACTGTATACATAGTTTTAATCTGGGCAACCTGTTCCAGTGTCTCACCATCCTCACAGTGAAAAATTTTTACTAATATCTAATCAGTTTGCAATAGAGTATCTGAATAAAAACTGAAGGCTATTTGTACAAAAAAATGTTTTTTATCCCTTGATTTCTTGCCTCTGCTTCTTTTATTTTTGGCATTATGGAGACTCACAGATAAACTTCACTTTTGCTTTTTTAAGTATAGAAACTCTGCTATTTGGCTGAAAATTTGTGTGAGGGTAAGACTAGCCCTATTACCCATGCATATATGGAACAATATGGAATCTAACAACCAGCAAGAGGAAGCAATTAATACTGTGTGCAATTCTAGTCCACTAGTGATATGACTGTACTAAGTTGCAGCATTGTACAGTCAAGCCCACAAATTCCCATGAGACTTCTAATTATACCCTTCATCTTACTTTTTTCTCTTTTCAGTTACTATTTCAAAACATACGGTAATTCACACTGCACTTATTTTCATGTGGCTCTTAAGAGGAGTGAATTTAGTATATAGGGCTGATGAATTGTGTAAAAGTTAAGAACTTTTGAAGTTTTCTCCTGAATTTTATACCTTAATTCATAAGAACTAATGATTTTTTCTCTTACTTTCTGAATATTTGCTTATAAATTCCCTAAGCACTACTACAAATAATGCATGCTCTAACATATTAATATTTTGGTACGTAATTTTCCTGTGCAGCCCAACATACATTTTTTATATCAACTGTAATTTGGTCTTAACTTTATTTTCTTTTGTTGTCTTTCTCATAGAGCATTGTCCTGGGTCCAGCTGGGATAGG
>NW_010146483.1:0-222 GCF_000699245.1 Pterocles gutturalis
TTTTGTTCTGTTTTTTCAAGGCAGCGCTGCAGTCGCGCGTGACAGTGACGTGTTTGTTGCTGTGTGGTGGCTCTCTCCGGCTGTCCGCCGTGCAGCGCCCGCCTTTGCTGCCGCTGAGCAGCGAAGAGAGGTTTGGGTTTTGCAGCGAGTTGGGTTCGGAGAAGTCAGAGTTCAGGCGTGTTAATGCGAGTAGGGTGGTTGGGTGATGCGTATGGCTGGGGA
>NW_010146483.1:233-549 GCF_000699245.1 Pterocles gutturalis
GGATGAGGCCGCGCTCAGCTTCTCCCGTTGAGGAAATGTCCAGGACAAACCCCTGCTCTGGGCCATTGCTGGACCCTGAATCTGTAGACCTTGTTCTGTGACACTGAAAAAAGAAAAGAAGGCACTTGGGAGGAGGCTGGGAGTCGTGCCCTGCTGCTTATTAGCCACCCGAGGCCTAATCCTGCTTCCACCAGGGTTGATGAGAGCTTTGTTATTGACTTCAGTGGGGGCTGGCTCTGGTCCCCAATGCCACATAATCTTCTGAACCGAGCTGTGGTTATGAATGGCTGGGCTATAAGGCAGCTGTGTTTCCTCT
>NW_010146483.1:580-903 GCF_000699245.1 Pterocles gutturalis
ACTAAATCCTTCTCAAATAAAATCTCATGGCTGCTATCTCTCTGTTTGCTATATTTAAACTGGCCGGAAGATTGTTTAAATATATCTCATAGACAGTTTACAATGCGAATTATTTCCTGCCTTTAAAAAAAAAGAAGTCATGGTTTCAAGATATCTGGAAAGTTTATTACAACAAAATGTCACGTTCCTCAAACAAGTCATCAAAAGAACAATTTTTAGCAATGACTGATTTCCAGCATTCACCATTCAGAAATGTTGCGGAGTGTGATTTGTTTTTGAATAAAATAAATAGAAAAAGCCTGCACATTTGGTCTGTCCGGCAT
>NW_010146483.1:934-49534 GCF_000699245.1 Pterocles gutturalis
TTCAAAGCAAGATTCCCTCTATCTAGCTGAGGTCGTGAGGTTTCTCCCTTAGTAGCTCTGCACTTGTGACCGCATAGGTTGCTACCCTGAGTTGCTCTCAGCTGGGTATCTAAAGCAGCGTGAATGCCCCCTATAAAAATGCCCCCTCCCTCTCAATTGGTAGCATATAAAGTTGCCTCACCGAATACCGTGTAATATATATCAAAATGTTGGAGGGGGTGTTGTCAGAAATGGGCTAAAAGTACTAAGAAAAGTGCATTTAGAACTGTGCTGTCATGTGGTGATCTCCTAAAATTGTAAGCATTGTTTTTTCTGTGAATGTATCTTAACATTTTTGATGTTTTGATTTGTTCTCATCTTTTTTTTTCTTTTTTTTTTTTTTCTTCCCTACTCAGCTCTTGCCCCTGTTCTTTGCCTCTGGTTTTGTTGGTGAGGATATCACAGTGATGTCTGCATTCAACCTGCTGCATTTGGTGACAAAGAGCCAGCCAGTGGCCCTGCGAGCCTGTGGGCTTCCCTCAGGTTGAATGGGTGCTGCTTGTTGTGTCATGCGTAATGAAGGCCCTTTTAGGAATGGGTGTCTCTGCTGCAGGAAACGATGTGCTATGGGTTGTTCTGGTTTGTTTAAATTTCCCTTTGAACCAGAAGTTTGTTTCCTTTTTTTAGTAAAAGTCACTGGCTTGGGTGAGCATTTTCATATCCTAGATTTTAGGATGCTTGGAAATGCTCTCCAACTTCCTTGCCCAACATATTCTCTCTCAAATTTTATATTATTTTCCTTGTTCTTTGCACAAACGGTGCAATCAAATTGAAAATAAATTGTGTCCATTTCCATTTATAATTGTTTTTAAAAAATATGCATATGGAATTTAGCATATGGATTGCTGTTAAATCATAGGACTTACCGATATTTTCCAAAATCTTTAGCAGTGTACTATAGTTACACTCCATGTGTCCTTTTATACATTTTTATTATAAACAAAATGTGTTGCACTGAAAATTATGTCCAAAGTGTGTGCAGAATTTAAAATACAATTATTTAATTCCTCTGACAACATATTCTTTAGTTACGTGACACTTCTCCAAAGAAATAAATGGAAACTGCAATTTAATGCCCAGATACAGCTGCACTTTTCATATAATGTCCAGTATCTGCCATTAGATCTGTGAAGGGTGCCATAAGACCCTGTCTCCATGAATTGTTATATCATTAAAACCTTCAACCTAATAAGTATTTTGTGTTTCACTTCAACAGAAACAGTATCCATAATGTCTGTGTAATAATTTCAGTGTGCGTGGTTATGTAGGAGAAAATAAAAACTGCACTGAGTTCATTTTGAACATTACTAGGAATTTTCTTGTACACCCAAATAAAAAAAGATACAATCCTGGCTGATCAGTATTTGAAGCATCAAAAGAGAACCAGCTCGGATGTTTGTACTACACTTACAACTGGCTTATAAGGGTGCAAAATGTTACCAGTACTTTTTCGCAGAGCTGGACTTAACAAGCGTATGGAGGTGATGTTTTAAAGATTTTTTTCAGTGATAAGACATCAGTTTTCAAGCTGATGGATTTTTCTAAAGCTGATTACACTTTGTTTGAACTAAATCTGAGTCCAATTTTTGCAGTGTTTGTGTTCTGATTCCCCCCACATGTGCACGAAACTCTTATTAACTTAGATAGGAGCTGCAAACACATATTGAGGAAGAGAGAGAATAGCATACATTGTGTCAGCCTGACCTTGGTTTCCTATTATATTTGCTGCTGAGCCAGATTTAAAATCCTGAAAATACAGGGTAAGCAAATTTCCTTAGCCCTCTATTATGCACCTTTTGATGTGTACTCATATTTCTGGTGTCTGCCTTAAAATGAGGGTGCTCAGTCTTCTGGCCATTTTGTTCCTGCTCTGAAAAGGAGATTTTAAAAGTTGGTCAGCTAGAAATGCAGCCTGTGGGAGGTTTTGCTATTGTGTACCTGTTTGCAAAGCATTAGATTAGCTATTTTGTCAATTGTTTTTCTGGCGTAATCCAGTAGTCACCTTTTGGAATAAAAACCTCCTAACACTGCTGTTTATTCCTGTCCCTTTGATCTGTAACTGTCCAAACATTAATAGGTTGAGTTCCACTGACTGGCTACTTTATAGAGATATATATATATATATATAAAATGAACCCAAATTCATCTGCTAACAGTGGAATAATATACAATCACATATCTAACATATTTTAAGAGTAATCTAAATTCCCCAGATGCTTATAAATGAACGTAGACTTGCTTTGCCTTTGGTTTGTTTTTTTGTGTGTGGTGTATTGAGGGGGTTGCAAGTAAATGGTGTAGCATGTATCAAATTAAACATGGTAATGAGATCTAGAGCCAACATCTGCTGTAATGCCACAGTGCACTGTGGCTTTAACTTTTGAATATACAGAAAATGCCCCAAGTTCTCATGACTTTTTAATAACATAACACTTGGAGTTAGTACTTCTTCCAGCACCCAGTTCTCTGCGAGTTGCAGCCCTGCAGCCCTGCTGCCTATGTGCCCCCCACGCCTGGCGTGATGTGGAGTTGGGTCTTCTTCTGGTTGAATGGCAAATCCCATACAGAAGAAGATTTTATAACCTTCTGGAACCCCTGCCAGCTCAGCGTAAGGGAGCAAAGTGTGGGCAGAGCTGTAAATTGGGCTTTCAAATACAGTTTTAAACTCCATGCAGTTAAATATTTGCAGGACAAGGACTTGAATAAAAGTATTATTTCAATCTCTGTGCTTGGAATGGCATCTATGTGCTTCCTGTAAGGAACAAAGTAATAAAAAGTAATTTTCACTTTGTATTTAGTATAAAGTCAATGTTGTAGATCAGAAGCAAGTGAAGTTTTCTTGTTCCAAAAAGTTAAATGAATAAAACAATGCTAAGAAATACCTTAGAACAGGGATGACCCTCTGTCTGTTCTTTGAAACACTATTTTGTAGGCATGTGCGAGTTATACTGGATTATTTGTAAACTGAATTAACAGTTGTACTACTGAAGTGTTTTTTACTTGCTCTTTTTCTATTTGTACATTAGTGCCTGGAGTGTGGACCTATTCTTCCAAATTGCATTTTAAAAATATTTTTTTGCCTGTAGTTAGGACTAAACGTTTCAATGTGTGCAAACCTAGTGCACAGTTTGCCCGTAGCATATTTTATAGCCGGCATGGTTTAGTCAGATTATAGGCAGGCACTCCCAGTAGATGGCACTAAGCATATGCTGCTTTGGACGCCTAGCACTATATGAAAAGCTTCCCATTTAGGAGTCATTCATACATAAAGTACACCCTGAGATCCAATGAACATTTACAAGTATTTTAAGAAGAGTGTGAGCATTGGGAAAAATCACATCAATCTGTGCTCCTACGCAAACTACATTCACATTCATTTAAGGTTTCTTCATTTCCAGTAATGATTACAGCTCCATTGTGTCTGTCGTGTGATGTAGAAGTGTCACTCCTTATGCCCACTTTATTAGAGTTGAATGCTCTAAATTGCTTTGGAAATGTAGGATGCACTCAGCACCTGCCAGGATTTAGTTCACAGAAATTAAATCTTAAAAAAAAAAAACCAAAAAACAAACCACACCAAAACCCTCCAAAACTTTTAATGTAAAATCTACTGCAGCTGCTTTAGCGCATACCAGCAAGTAACTGATACAACTAATGATTATGCAGATTCCGTGTACATATGTTTTCTGTAGCAGACCACCAAGCTATAAAGTAAAAAGATAGCTTATTTTGCTTTGCTGTGTCTTTTAATTATTATGGATTTTTGTTTCTTTAAGAAATCCTTTATTTCTTTAGCACTTTGAATGTTGTGCTGCTTACATCACATTTTTTGCATGAGATAATTTGGCTTTTCCTCTTCTATAGGTAAAAGAAAATTATGGTAAAAGTAATGATGAAGAAATTACAGGGGTAGACATAGTAATTTTTTTTCTGTATGAAATAATAAAGTCCTAGATAATATTAAATTGTTGTGAGGTGTTTAATTACTAAAATAATTACTAGTAGGAAACCATACTTTTCTAGGAGTAGATTAAACTGCAGTACATCTGTATGAAGATGGTGCTGGGCATATGGTGTAAGTCTTTATTAAGTAAATGTCTATAGCATAGTTTCCCATAACTTGTTTTATTAAATCTTTGCTAATTGCAAGTTTCAGTATAATGTCTTTCCGTAAAATTGAAGTGAATAATTAGCAAACAAAAAATTACTGAGTCTCAAAATTGGATTTTTAGTAGTAATCTGTTAACATAAAGGATTACTTTTAGGGGCAGATCTTGCAAACAGTTACATACATGAGTTATTCGTATGCATTTGTCCCTCTGAACTCTCAAACTGCTCACGTTGGTGGAATCATCTGTGTGTGCAGTGTTTGCCAGATCTAGCTTTAACAACAAGAAGTCTAGAAAACACCTTAGTCTCGTGTTCAAAGTATGGTAGTGGCTACCAAACTTTGTATAACTTAGGTATGTCTAAATGTTTCATATTGTATGTTTGTATGTTCAGAGATGTAATTTCCATAATGTATGTTACAACTTTCCAATATCTTTCCATAATGTGTATCACCAAAGATGTACTATTACAGATGTCTCTTCACATGGTCTGAAAGAAAATAAGACTGATACATTGTATAGCAAAAATAACCAGTATGGCTATGGTTAAATGCCTGTCAATGTTTTCATTATAAATCCCCCTTTTCTGGGGTTTATATCTTGAATGTAAAAATTTGCTCTAGGTTTAAATATGTCATACAAGTTCTCAGCTGGATGTATGTGTTCCTCAGATCTGGTTGGGGGGCAGAAATTAAAACTCATTTCTACCAAGCTAAATTAAAAAAAAAAAAAAAAAACAGCAAACAGAGATTTTTAAACTTAATACAGTCTTACAAATTACCTAGTTTACTACCCCCCAGCAGGTATGAGGAATTTGATAAATGGTTGAAAAGAGTCTTGAAAACAAGCACTATGTGAACACAATAGTAAATAGCATGTGAACCTGTTCATGTGTCCTTATTATGATTATATTAATGTCTATGTGTATGTCTGCCTCCTACTCATATGCTAGTAGAATGCTGCATTATCGTAACAGAGCGTAACATCATATTTTTTTGAATGGCTTGAAAATGGGTTTTAAAAACCACCTTTGTATAGCTGTCTTAATAGGAGTACATTCAATGCTGTGTTTGCTTGAAAAATTATTCTGTACTGACAAATGTTTATTTTGTATGATAGTATTCAATCCAGAATATCTTATGAAATTTATTTGTAGATATCTCTTTAGGAGTAATAGTGTTATTGTGCAAATAATGATGCTTGCAAAACTTGGGATCATCAAGAAGACCAGAAACCCTTTGTAAATGTACCCTTTTTGTTTGCACCCTAGGGTTTCTATCCTATTTTGGCCTTGTTTTTAACTCCTTGTTCTGGTGGAGTTTTGCACTGTCCCTCATCTGCTCAGTAGACAGAAGGTGCTCGTTCCTGCCTGATCTGTGTGAGGCTCCCCAGTGACTCTGTGGCACTGAGTAGCACAGGGATGATGAGAAGTTTCTTGCGCTCCCAGCACCGTGCACAGAGCCAGTTCTTTAATGTGTTCCCTGACAGATCTCTTAAGGTCATTTGCTTTCCCTTCCTACTCCCATAAAGGACCCACCACAAGCCATTTCTACCTTTCTTGCAGGAATGTTTTAATTCTGGGAGCTCATAAATTTCCTGCGTTCCATTCCTGTGCTCTCCGCAGCTCAGGCTTAACTGCATTTTCTGTTGAAGTTGGGTATGGAAAAGATGAATTTTCAGCACTAACTGTGTTTCTGTGTTTTAAAGGCTCCCATGAAAAGCTACTCTCTTAGTTATTAGATTCGCTCTGTATAACAGGAGGTCTTAGAAGTCCTTTAAGGACTGCCTTCACTTTTTCCCCTTCAATTAAAAGCAACCCCGACTTTGTCCTTACTCTGAGGAGTACATGATGAAAGTTGCAGAAAAGAATGTGATGTAAAGGAGAGATGGCAGCACACAAAAAGGAATGAGATTTTAGAAGGATATTGCTAAGCTGACAGAGGGCAAGCAAGAAGAGGTACAAGATGGAAATGTGAACCCTAAAGTCAGTAAGAGTATGTTTGGAAGTGATGGAGGAGATAATCTAGGGGGTCACACAGGGGATGTGCGAGCTTGGAATTTGATGGTACATTGAATGGGTCTAGAGAGTGTGGACTGGGAGTCAGGCACTAGAGACTTAGCTGTTACATTAACCACAGGTTGCTACAGCACAGGTGATGACTTGGGAGGAAACAAGGAACAGAGAGAAATTGTGTCCCAGAGATGGCTAAGAAGCAGAAAATGTTTGTTCTTAGTTACAAGCTAAACATGTGTCTTATCTCGTGATTTCCTTCAAAAGAAGCTGTGTTGGGAAAGGGCGCCTGGCTGGGGTATGGAGGTGCCCGCTGCTCCAGCTGGAGGAGAGGTGCTCGTGGGACAGTAGCTGCTGGCAGCCCAGGTCCAGCACTGGCAGCTTTGTGCACTGCAGGTAAGAACTCCCTGTGCAATGCTCTGGCCCAGATCAAGGAGAGCAGAGTGGGGAAAGGCTTGATCAAGCCCTCTTATACCCCTTTTATTGGGCTTAACCTCATCTTCCTGACCCATAGAGCATGGCTGAATTTTACAGAAGCAGAGGGAAGTCCAGAAAAGCCCACGGGGGAAAGAAGTTGGCAGTTACTAACCTTTTTGGCTGTTTCTCTACCTTTAGTCCTGGAGCAGGTTGAGAGGGGAGGGGGCTACAGTGTTTTCTATGGTGGCCATAGCAGAGCAACAGCTGGAGCACAGCGTGTTCCAGCTGTTCCTGTCCTCATTCTGGGTACGTTCCTCAGTGCTTGGAGATGCGGGATGAAAGGCTGTGGAGTGGGCTGTGCCTGCTTGCATCTTTGCTAAAAGGGTTCCTGCGCAGTTGGAGACAAACCAAGTTTTGCAGAGGGTTAGATCTGGGCTGTTGTGGGGATCTGGAAGAGAAGAAAGACCTCCCCCCATCCCGCACCTTTTCTCCACCCCCATCCCAAGTATAGATTGCGGCACCTTGATTCTTGAAATGCAGTGCTCGTTTCACAGGCCACACATCACTATTGTGGAGGAAGCAGCAGGAGGATTTAGCAACAGGCTGAATGCCACAATAAGCTACACACCACTGCGGTAACCGCTGGCGAATGCTGACTTTTTAATTGTTTCCGCTGGAGAGTTAAACCTTTATTAAAGCCGTGTGAATAAACTTATTTTGATGGCTTACTGAAATATTTTAAATGCAAAAGGTAGCGTAAAGCACTCTTATTAAATTCAGTTTAATTCTGCTGCTAATAAAATGCTTTTCCATATGTTGTGCACCCTTTTATTGATTCTGACAGAAATTGCTGACCATACAGAGTGCTCAGTGTCTCTGCCTTTCTTGGTTTTAATTTAAACAAATGTAATGCCTGTGAAAGGTGCTAGGATCATATCAGCAAAACAAAAGTCCTTTTATCTGTTAGGAGAGAGAGGAAGAGAAATCCATCATTATAAATGTTACCTCCTCTGCTGCTGTACCAATAGATCTTGATCTTGTCTTGCCTGGTTTGCATCCAAGAGTAAGGCAAATAGGTCAGCTGCCCTGTGCACTCTGTCTTTGGCCATCTCAGCAGAAAGGCTAACAAAACTGGCAGTTTGTAATGTAATGAGCTTTTGCTCCACTTAATTGAAGGTACTTCTATTCACCAGCCTCTGCTGAGTAGCCACATGCTCCCATCACTATAGTACTGGTGAAGATGACAGCTTGAAAATCCCCAAGGGAAGCTGCCTTCACCTCCACCAGGCAGCGCAGGGTGGAGCTGGAGTCCTCAGTGAGAGGACAGATTGGAGGATTGGAAAGATTGTGAGACAAAGATTGCAGCTGGTAGTGACATTTATTTTATTAACGTGAGATAAGGAAGTAAAATAGACATCCCTGGAGAGGACAAACGGAGCTGCTTTTCTTTCCATCTTCCCCACTTCACAATGCACTTCAATCTTTTTGTTAAATGTTTTTTACATTCGTGGGGAGTGGAGGCAACGTCAGATTTCTTTTCCAGGGAATGTCTCTTTGGCTTGAGTGTCTACCTTGGCCATGTAACCTGCCACAAAGACCCCTGCAGACCTGAGGAAATGGCAAGTCAGCTTCTGTTCCCATAGATGCTGCCTGTACTGGGGCTACTGGGATGCCAGTACCACTTTCTTTGGAAAGAAAATGAATGCACAGGGAAGATGCATTAGTTGGGAGTTTGGGGAAGTTTTTTTAGTGCTTGAGAGATTTGCTGTCTTACATGGGAGAACTCTGATGGCAACTCAAAATGTATACATTTGTATAAAACACAAGCTACACTGGTGATCAAGTGGAAGAAATAAACATGACAGTTCTGCTACTTGATTGCATGGGAAGCTTGCAAATTTGCAGAGAAGGGGCTTGCCCTTCCTTTGTGGCCTTATGACCCTCCTGGATGTTAAGTAAATATTTTTTTTAAAGACAGTTAATTTTTTGGTGATGTTCTTTTAAGGGACAACCTGGCATCTCACCCAAAATCGTAACTGTTGTCCTGGTACCTGGGTTTTGGACTTTCAATGCACAATATAGTGGAAATGGTCTTTGCCCCATTACTCCTAATGCTTGCATGAAACTGCAAATGATATTTCAACAGCAGGTGGGAGTTAGCTACCTACAGGAAGAAAGCAAAGGAGCCATCCCTCAGAGAAGAAACACAGATCTTGTTTTTCAATGTGTAAAACATTTACAGGGTTTTTTTAATGATGAAGTTTGGATTTTACTTAAAGTTGACCTCTCAACATTTCAGAGCATTTGCAGCATTTATCCTAGTCAGCAGCATGCTTATGTAATTTAAAATGGCTTGTGATGGGATTATAAAAAGATCTATCATGTCAAATACAGACTTTGTAAAACAGTGTTTTCCAACTTACAAGCCAATAGAACTGTTTGCATCGATTTGCATTTTCAAAAGTTGTTCTTTTTTAAACTAGATGAGCAGTTCTTGCCTTGTTTGCAGTGAGAGGACACTGCGGCATTCTCCCAAGGCTGCAGACTAGAGGCTGCAGAGAACAGACTAAACAGAAGTGAAGAAGAGAGTTGTGCATTTGCCTTTTCCCAAGCAGAGAGAGAGGCAAGACTTATCAAGAGGCATAAACTGTGTAAATGAAATTTGAAATAATAAAAATGAGAGATTCTACTTTTAATAATAGTGTTAGTGATAGCATATGTAAGGATATTTATTTAAAGAAATGTATGCAAATATTTTTTAACCTTGCAGGATTCCTCTTAATGTCAGTTTGAGATAATTTACCATCGATGACTAAGGTATGACCCACTCGTGAAGGGACAGGCTTTGGGAGCAAGAGCCAGATCCTGTAATGTGATGTACTTTTGTAGACCCTTATGTAGCTGTTAGAGATATGCATATTCCCAAGGGTCTGCCCACACAGGTCACATTGCAGGATTGGGGCTGGGGTGGTACGTGAATAATAAAATGTGCTGGAAGGCCCCTAAAAAACTGCTTGGATATATTAAAAGAAGTAGCACTGAAAACTAGAAGCCCTATTTATAATATGGCTGTGCTCTGCTGGAACATTTGATCTTGCTGTATTTAATTCAGGAAGTCTTAATGGTATGTGCTCAGTGCATGACTGTAATGTCCATTAATGCTAGTGGAACATAAGCATGCATAGAAGGGGGAAAACAAATGCTGTGTCTTCCACGCAGTTGAAATGTTGAGTTAATTTCAGTGATAGGAAGCAACAAAACATAAGAGAAAATTGTTAGAATAGTTCAAAAAACTATTTGAAGAAGGAAAGCCACCAGGCAAAATGCCACCATATTTCAGGGCATGTCAGACACTAATGGCCACCCTCCGGCATGCTGGAGCAGGTGAGGGGCTGAGTGGTGAGGAGTAATGGTCTGCTAACTTGTGTCTGTCTGTCTGGACGTATCTCGTTGCTAGTTTCCTTGTGATTGCTTATATGGAAGGAAATGGCACGTGCCTGCATTACAAACCACAGATTTGAAAAGGTCAATTGAAACTGGAATTTATATGTGAGGTGAGATGCTTAATGTCTTCATTATCAGGTCAACACCCAGAAAATACTTTCTGTTCACTTCATTCATACAGAGGACTCTGAAATGCCCGTAGTCTGCAGGTGAATAGTAAATGGCAGTGTGCATTGCATTACTTTTCAGAAAAACCATTCCTAAGCACAGGAATGCTGTGAAGGCTCCAAAAGGGTTTTTGTTGGTGTTTGTTTCACCCTCTTCAGCTTTTTGTTTTGGTTTGGTTTTTTTGTTTTTTTAATGTTTATGCATTAAGGTTTATGAGCCTGGCCTTTTCTTTGCAAAGCCTTCCATCCTGCTGCAGGATCTTAACAGCTTTTAGCACTGCTGTAAGGGTTGGCAAAAGGCTGAAGGCAGGTGGCCTCGAGTGGAAACGCTGGTGCCTGTTTGTGGAGCAGTTGCCTGTGCACTGCTCTTCTAATGAGCCCTGACCCAATGAAGGCACCGAGGTGCGCTGATTGGAGAGATTTAATTTGGCCTCCGATCCTGCAGTGGAATGTCAAGGGAATGTTGTCTGCCTTTGTGGGCCAGTGTTCACCTCTCCTAAGAGCGGGATCTAACTGGTGTTAGGAAAATAGCTGTCCCAGGCTCTTCTAAAAGCCATACTGAGAACATCACCTCCAAAGAACAAGTGAGATCCAATCCAGAGTCCTAATACAGATCCAATAAATCCAGATTCTCTTACTCTCACAGTCTATTTAATTTAGTCTCACCTTTAATGTAATCACACTGATGTCATGCTTTTTATAAAACTGGTGACCTTTTTTCTCTTCTGTCTTGAACTGTATAATTTGCAAATGAACTGTGAGCCTCCCTTTATGCCTGAGTTGCTGAAGAAGTTTGTTAACTGTATGGGAACCCTTTCCACAGCCCATACCTGGTCCCTTCTTTGGGGAACCAGACTGAAGAAGGCGGTCAGCTGGCAACTTTATTCTCCGCTTTAATAACAAGTTTGATAACAGCTGCAATACTAGTGGCAGTGTCTCATGTTGGGCATATATTTGTGTAGCTTTATGTTGTCCCCTCCCACGATCACAGACAGTTGGCTTGACTGTAGCAGACATCTCATATATGCCGTAAGGGAACAGTTGGAAAAATTGAAGCAGCCACTCTTGTACTGCAAGTTGAGCATTTTTGCCTCCCTTGTATGGAATTTTTTTCCTAACCAAAGGACTGTATTCCTAGAATCTCATCCATTAATTTTTAGGATTCATTGCATTTTATTGAGGCTTGTAGGCTAGCCCTGTTTCAGATAATGTATCGTTACATCCTCTGCAGTCAGAGGTGACTCTTGCTTTACTGCTCTTTGGCAATATGGAAATAGTGTGATGAATTTACTGAGCTTTTTTTTTTTTTTTTTTGTTGCTAGCAGTTAAATAATAAGTGCAATTAATAGGGCTGCTCTTGAACACTGAGGGCTGGACCAAGAGATTTCCTTTATGATTTGTAGGGCAACTATAGCTTTTTGCTGATGTATACTCTATTAAATTACAAACCTAGAGAGTCCTTTGTTGGGGTGGGTTGCAGTTTACCCCAGTGCAGTTTGGCAAAATTCCCCTGTAGACATAATTATTTGTCTGTATTGTACAACACGCAGTTAATTATTGAAAACAATGGGGAAAAATATTTTATAACACGCTTCCTACTTCTGATCTATGTGGTGGATCAAGTGGCACAGAGAAATTCTCTTGCACATATAGTGAGCCCATTGATTGAAGAACACTAGATTTCTAAAATAGATGAAAAATTATTTAAAGAGAGTAAAGAGAGAATACTGACCATTCTTTAAAACATTCAGTATTTTCTCTGACTTTTTTTCAAACTGAAATTACGCTTAGTTTGTTTTTTTGCAACCTCTGAAGAGGAAATAGATTTAAAAAAAATTGGAAGATATTTTTAAAAGTGAAGAGATGTTGGTTGCAAGAGTCTTTGCTGCTCTCTAGACTACTTTTTAATAATGAAATTTTAGATGAAGGACCGACTCTCAAACAGTTTCTTTCTGAGCTGCATAATGCAACATAACAATAGCAATTTATATAATGCATATGCTTCCTTTTGCTGTTAGCTATACTTTGAAAGAGTTATTAGTCCTAGAGCTCTCCATGTTCGGGGAATAAAAACTTCCAAAGTTTGACATCTTTAAATAAGCAACCAAATGTTATAAAGAACAAACCTCACTTACAGTTAGGAAACAATATTTACATTTAAGGTTGAAAAGCCAGGATGTAGGAAAATTTTGCTAATTTGGAAGGTGACCTTTAAGTGCACCAAAACCAAATAATTTGTAAGCTATGGCACAGGGCACATTCCTGCAAAATTTGTGTGAATACTGCTTTAGTGGTTCTTGAAAGACAAACAAAGAGACCTGGAATGAAATCTTTATCCCTCTCCCAAATAAGATTGAAGCTAACAAAGGCATACAGCAGCGCTCTTTCAAAGTTTGCCATTAAAATGAAGGCTCTGCAGCACAGCTAATGAGATGGCTCAGAGTGGAAAACAATCTGTTTTTAAGAATGTTTAGATCAAAAGTAATTTCTAATCTATGAAATAAAGTCGCTTTTCAATACCTTTCTTTCACTAGTAAAGCTTTTTATGTTTGCACTATTTACTTCAATCAGATGTTTTCAATTTTACTTTTTTTCTTCCTGAAAATACTTCCTAGTGTTAGTGGGTAGTGACCAACAGCATTATTCTTTTTCTCTTTCCCCTATTCACCCACCCCCACACATGAAAAAAAAAAGAGAAAAGAAGAGGGGGAGGAAGAAAGAAACATCTTTTCTTAAATGATTTGCAAGCATCTGTGCTTTAAGCTACTTTTTATGAACACTCCTTAGTAATGACTCAAGGTAAAAAAGCAGAAAAGCATCCAATGTTAGGAAATTGCAATCCAATACCATGTAATTTAAACCTGCCATTGCCTCTCCTGTACTAAATGACATACAGATGGGTAGCTCTGTTCCCTTTACTTTGGGAACACAATTGGTCTTTTTATGTCTGTATATACACCACTAGCAAAAAATATTTTTGTTGGGACTGTTTATTTCTAATTGTACCATATTCTAATTACTGTCATAATTAGAGTGCTTTTTCCATGCTGCATTTTGTCAGATAATTTTTGCAAGCAGTTATGAAAGTTATTTGAATATTTGGCAATTCCTGTTACTACTTCAGCAGTTTTCATTCTCAAAAGTAACCTTATTGTTATTTTTTCTTTCCTGATGTGAATTTCTGCACTATACAAATGATTTTTTACAGTAATCCTTATGTAGTCCTCGGGCTTTCTGTGTGAACTAGGCAAAACATAAGACAAGATTTTCAAAGGAGAGTAATTTCAATAGCAACCCTAATTTTTACAAGTTTATTGTTGAACCTTATACAGCTTTGTGCGTAAAGAAATGACTGCTCCTCAGAGCTCCTGTTCTTGTACTTCAACAGTGAAAAAATATAATGGTTAATTTTAAAAAAAGGACGAGGATGCAACTAGAAGTTAAATCAGCCTTACTGGGATTCTTAAGATTTGAATTGTTTTTCAGCTACTTTAAAGGGTAATGAAATTGTTGGCTGAACATCATATGCCCATTACCGTAAGTCTCCAATATAGATGTCTTGTAAAGAACATTTCAGCTGTAGTTGGTTTTTTTGCAGCTTGGTTGGGTTTTTTTTTAATGGTTGGAAAAATGTTACTTTTTTAGTGAATGATTGTGTGTGCAACAGTTTAGTGTATAACACACCAAAGGGCTTTGGCTGTAGCACATTGTCACTGCTCCAGTGGAATCACCTGGCTCTCGAGCAAAATTTTTTTAAACTTGGATTTGAAGAAATAATCAGCTGCAGTTCAGCTGAGCCATTCTTCGTGCATTTAGGGACCGGTCTGGTCATTGACAAGTGAATGCAGAAGCTATGCTGTGGCTGTCTGCCAAAGCAATTATTCAGGATTTAAGCTAAAAAGGCTCCTTCTCCCATATCCTCTCCCTTTGCAGGGTCATGTAGGGATAAAAAGGACTGTAAGGTGGTCTTTTCCCAGGAGGAGCTGAGGAAGCGGCTGACACCCTTGCAGTACCATGTCACTCAGGAGAAGGGGACTGAAAGGTAAGGCAGGATGAAGGAAACCCAGTCCTCAAAACACAGGTGTCTTTCTTTTCTCCCCCTCCTCTTACTGGTGCTTCCTCACCTTCCCCACCAAGTTGGTTTTGTTTTTTTTTTTTTCCCCCCAGGATTTCTGCACTTGTTTACTAACCCCTACAAATTAACACCACTGCAAAGACAAGCATCTGCAGCACGGGGGCTGAGGCCAGGGGTCTTGTGTGACTTTTTCTTTTAATGAACACTGCATGTCTTATAAAGTCACCCGGCTCATGTTTAGAGTCTGCTTTTAGTTTACTACAAAATGTGTGGAAGTAATAGCGGTTTAGGTACACTTTTTTTGGAAGACATCGCAGTAAGCAGAACCACGAGGGAAATGGCCCCATGCCAGGAGGCTGGAGTTTTGAAGGTGGCCATTGTAAGTATAGACATTTTGGCTGCAGAAAGAAGGTAGCATAATTTAGTTCTTTTCCACCCCACTCCAATTTCTTTTTGAAGCGCATGTGGAGAAGGTATTTATTGGCTCATTTGTGGTTGGAATGTCAAAAATTTTCAATAACTGCCCTCACATGGCTTTAGTCGCTGGAAGCCAGCCCTGAGTCCTGGAGGAAAAAAAGAAAAAAAGGACTTGCTTCCAAGACTGTTTTTAGTGAATAAAGTCTCTCTCTCAGCTGATTCCAGCAGGAAGGTAACTTGCCAAGGCCTAGCCATTTTTTGTTGTCTAATTTATACCACTGAGCTTGGCATAAGGCCCTGGCTTTACCTCTGCTCTGAACGTACTAATGATGTAACTGCTTGTTTTCATTCATGACCTGAAAGGGCTCTCCACCGCACGTGGGGTCTTGGTTAATCGGCGGTGCTCTTCCTGACAGCACGTACTGGCGGCCGAATTTGCTGAGGGGGGGCGGTGGGGACAGTCCCTCTCTCCGCCCCAGCCCCCTTTGTCCTCCCGCAGCCCCGGAGGGGTAGGGGGACGTTGGCCTCCTCTGCTGGGAGGCCTGGCCTTCCCCCCGGCCCGCCTTGCTCTTGTGTACGGGACCAACAACGTGATTTAATGCACACAAACAATCGGAGATTAGGTCATTCTTAAAAATCCTGTTTATAAAAAAAAAAATTGGACCTCATAAAAAGGGTGAAAGGATAATAAAAACAAGCTGCCGAGCACATAGGCTTTTTGTTGGGCTAGCGCAGCTGATTCATATTAGATGAATGACCTCCTAGCCTTTTAGATTGTTAACTTAGAAAAATATTCCCTTAAAGCTGTAATATTGCTTTTCAGCTGAAAATATAAGGTGCACACAGCTTGAAATCATGGACCAATTATTTCATTTTCAGCTACAATGCCTCTGCGGCCCGGCAGCCCGTCACGGCCTGACCCAGCACCGCAGCGGCAGGGCTCCCAGGCGGCAGCGCCCGGGCGCGGCACACCTCTGCCTCACAGCTGGGCCCGCCACCAACACACTTCCCAAAGACAGACCTAGAGAAGTGCGTCAGGTTGAGCTACGTGTCAAACAATCCGTGTTTACAAAAACTTACATTTCACTTGCCAAACAGGAGAAGGTTCCAGTTTTTCCCTTTTTGTTGTTGTTGTTCTGTCCTTTGAACTGTGGGACAATCTGCTTCCTCTTGCATGATACATAACACCTGAGGCACACTAATGAGGACATTCCCCTTTTCCTGTGCCTGCTTTATTTGCTGCCTTTAATAAAAAACAACTGCCAACTTTTAAATAGTTTTTTCTGCAGCATTTTTCTGAAGTCTTAGCTAATTTAATAATTTTAAAAAACCCTAAAATTCCTTTATTTATTTTTAAAATGTTGTTTAAAGTGTTGTTGTTTTCCCAGTGCCTTTGAGGGGGAGTACACACATCATAAAGCTCAAGGAATATACAAATGTGTTGTTTGTGGAACTCCTTTATTCAAGTGAGTATGCTAAATATAGTTTTGAGGTTTGTGTCTCTTAGTTTATGTGCTGTGTTCCTGTGTAATCTTGTGTATATTCCAGTACTTATGTAATTGTATAAGATCATTTAAGTCATTCAAATTGACAAGGGATACATGAGAAGGAGTGTAAATAATAACACTATAGTTAAATTAGTCTTATAGTAAAGATAAAAAAAATTAAAGATAACATTCTGGCAAAATAGGTAATTGACTGTAAAAAGTAGTAATTCTTTTTTTCCCTCTTCTTCTTAAACAGCCATACCAACTAATTGTAACACAGTCTTTCACTGCACTGACACTGAGTTTTGGCTGTTAGCATTACTCATAGGTAGCTTTAAGATCTGGATCCTGGGCAGCAATGCTGCATCCATGCTACAACATTGTATCTGATAATGGAGAAAAAAGATTTTTTTTTAGAATTCAAGCAGTTAAGAAAACAAAACCCAGGAAAATTGCATGACTTATTGAATTTTGTTGCATCATAATTAGCACATATGGAGAGCTAGGTTAGGAACAGAGGCAAGGATTAAGAAAGAAGTAATAACTTTCATGTCTTGCATGAAAAATACTCTTTAGAAGCACTGTCGGAATTACGGCCCTAAATTTGGTGCTAGAAGCAATGATGATTGAATTGTCTCAATCACTGCATTGTTCTGCATGGATTCAGTTGTTTTTTATGTGTTTTTTCTTATTTCTGGCTCCTTGTGGTCATTCTGATGAACAATTTCATTTTTTTGCTTGCTTTTCCCCTCAGTTCACACTGACTCAGTCCCTCTCACTTGAAGAGGTACCTTTACAGCAGCATGAAGCAGGATGGTCAGGATAGCGCTAATAATAGAGAAAATTGGGTCAGTAATAGGTTACAAAGGAAAATAAAAATGATGTAGCTCCAGAATCATCAGATGTGGCAGTGATAGTTGTTCTCAAGAGACTGCCTGTAAAGATAAAAGAAGCACTTCATCTCTATGTTTGATTCGTCCTTTCTTATGTTAGGAGGATTACCTGCAGAAACTTCAATAATAATGTGAATCTTCTGCGTTAGAAAACTGATCATTACAAACTCAGTCAAGGCAGTATTCTCATGTCATGTGTTACTGTGGTGCTTGGCTTGGGGGTACAAAGTGGGGATCTAAACTCTCCATTACCTGGTCTTCTACTCTGACATTTAGACATTCCCCTGCTCACTATAGCTAAATCTTTATGGAGTAAATCCTAGCTCTGTTGAAGTCAATTCAGATTTGGCAAAAGAATACCATGGAGCCAGGATTTCACCTTCTGCCTTCAAGACTGGCTTCCTTTCTATCGTCTGCTGGAGAAACAGTAGTTTTTTAGTGGGGTGAGATTTGGACAGCAGTTCACATAAACAAATGTGAGCTAGTTTCCAGTTGCTTTCACAATCCATTTAGTATGGGAAAAAAATTGCAATATGAGACTTACCTGTGATTATCTCAAGTGCACAGTATGTTTTGGCGTAGTCGTGACTCTTTTGAATTAATAAGTTGTATTTCTCTATGTGAAATGAGCTATATGGAAATGTCCCTGTTTTCAGATTCTCTTTGAGACTCCCCATGGATTTTATGGGAGGAGAGAGGGAAAGAAAAAAAAAAATCCCAGGCCATTGGGCACCTGAAAAAAAAACCCCTGCTGATTGTGTCCCAAGGCTGGACTGGCCTTAGCCCAATCTCCCCAAAGTCTTTGAGTTGCATTGTGAGCTCTTGCCACCTCTGGTCTACATCAGTTGTTCAGAAGTGGCTGGCAAGGGTGGGAACGAATGGAGAGGCCAATAGGCGTCCATCTATCTTTTGTTTGCCAAACTCGAAATATCAGTGTACAATGTCTTCCTCAACTAGGGAAGATACATCCCTGTATCTTGGTGACTGCTTCAGTCCAAACAGCTAAAAGAGTGAGAAGGAAACAGATAAGACAATGGAAAATGTATGCTATTTACTAGATTTTCCCCACAGAGTGTAAATCACCAAAGCATTTTCTTAGGATTAAGGTGGTAGTACAATACAAAGAAAGTCCATTGTTCCATCACAAATGCAAGTTGGTTTTGTGGTGGATTTTTTTTTTTTTAATTTCCAGATATCATCTGAAACTTGCATTTCCATTTGTTTCTCATTGGGTGTCCATTAATTTTTTTTCTTTGTGTGGTTGTAATCTGTAAATATATATATTTGGACTATGGGCCTGTCAGTTTAACTGGGAAAGAGACTGGAGCTTCAGCAGTAATATTAACAAACTTCAACTTTTAACATTTCTGATTTACGTTGTTTCATTACCATGTGACACATGAGGTCAGGGAACACATGAATTTTACACTCCAGATGAAAGACCTGGGGTTTGGTACGTCTTTAAAACAGAACTCTGTCTGTATCACAGGAAAGATAAAAGAAACAATTAGGAATTTAACATCTCTTCATCTACCTACTTGTACTAGTGTTATGAGAAACCTCCCAAGCTTTATGGAGAACATGCTTTAACTTTTTCCACAATCAAAGGTGCCTCACACATAAAATACATAATCATGCCATTGAATCTAATTATTCCATCTCTGAACTTTCACGCCAGACAGTCTCCTACATCCCAGTACAGCTGCCTAAAGAAAGCAATAAATGAGAGAGACAATAAACTAATCTAAAGGACCTCCTTTTTCTGCAAGCCAGCCCTTATGTGGTTTTGTGTTATGCTTACTCCAATCTGGCTGCAGGCTTATGCTAAAAGAAGCGGCCCTACTCCCCCCATCTTTCTCTAGGGTGTTTTTTCATAGCTTCCCCTTCACTGGCCCTCACCTGGTGTGACTGGAGCATGTCTCTCTATGCAGCACATTGATCTGACAGAAAACTCATCAGCCAAATAGAAAACCCTCATGCTTATCAACTATACCTGCTTGTGTTAATTTTTTGTGAGCCACGTTTATCATGGCTGGACAGCCTCTGCCATAAGGTTGTGTGGAGCACCACCTGCGCCACTTGAATCCTCAGCATTTTCTAGGGGCCAAGTGTATTTTCAAGATTGCACCTACTTTTTCATGGCCTTTTTGTGTACCCTATGCAAAAACACCATTCTGTCCACAGCCATGGCAAGAGGAGGTTAGAACAGACCCCAGTGAAATCCACAACTTGCGCTATTGCCGTAGGAGAGGAGCTACTCCATATTTAATAAACCACGGTCATGTCCTTTACCATATGCAGGACTGTGTGAGAAAGATGTGGTATAGATGGGAACTGGGAAGCCTGGGAGAATTATTTCCTTTTAAAAAAAGAAATATTATTGTTGTGTCAGTTTCCAATTTTTAGGGCCAAGGAATGAATTGCCAAGTCTTCATAAATCACCCACTGCTGCCTTTATTGTTTCCTGGAAGGAATTCTTGGTAATGGTGTTGGCTCTTCTGAACATGCGCTAGGAGAAATAGCAACACCCTTATTCATGTGATGTTTTCATTTGATTTTCGTTGAACTGTGTCAGGTCTTCTCAACATCCCTCAGACATCCAAAAGCAAATAATGAGAAGAGCAAAGCATGGCTGGGCAACATTGCAATGCCATTTAGCATTGTACCACTCTTGTCTTCACAACACAAGGCAGGATTTCAGTCACCAGGCTAGATCTGTACAAGGAATTTTCTTGCCCCATTGCTGAGTGCTTAATTAATGGTCTTTAAGCTTTCTTAATAATCTTTATATCCTTTGAGCAGGCCAAATGACAAATCAGCACTGGCTGTCTGACTAGGAGAGCCCATATGAAGCAACCTCTGTAGCATCTCCAATAAGATCTAATAGAACTACATGAACAATTTAATCCACCTTGACTGACTCTTAGTTTTCTCACAAAACTTTGTCAAAACCAGCAGCTTCTGTTTAATAACATTTGTTTGGAGTAAGTTGTCTCTTGCCAGTGTAGGAATTTGTCAGCAGGCAGTATTATCAAACAGTTCTTATCTAAAACCAGGTTTTTACTAGGTGTTGAGTAGCTCCAGGAAGCTTGAGGTTCTTAAAACTTGCAAGAGTTTATGCAATTTTTTGTGGCTATCCTCTAGAAAAGGCTGATGGAGTTTAAAATGAGTAAAGTTGTTATAATCAAGCATTGTTTTCTTCTCACCTCACCATTTTTTGGTTGAAACCAGCCATAGTTTTGAGTCTGCCATGTCACTTCTGGATGACAGATTGTTATGCAGTCATAATCATTTTACCAAAAATCAAGATAGGAGAGTGCTTGTCTTCCTCAGAGCCATCTTGAATCTTGAGGTTTAATCCACCTTTGAGAATGACCATCAATATGAATGTCATATTTACTGCAGTCCCTGCAATTAAGTTGCTTTGTGAATACAGCCCATGGCATCTTCCACATCTGAACGTACCTCAGTCCTGAATCCACATCTAATCCTACCTGAATACTGAAAAATGTGCTAAGCTGTGTATAGCTTAGCACAGCTGTAGCATGGGGCCATCGTTGGAGCTTGACCTGGCAAGTACTAATTTCTCTGGTGGTTTGGAACAGGACTTTGACCTCCTGGTCCTCAAGAGCCCCTTGGATCAAGAATGGTACAATTCTGCCCTTGGGTGGGGCTGCTGGGCAGCTCTCAGGGAAAGGTTCCTTTCACTGGATGTTTGGCAAGTGTGGCGCAGAGGAGCTGCAGTCATTATACCAAATGATTAAGCGCTCCTAATCAACTCATAGGTAGTTTTTAATATCCTCTAACTGGCAGCTTCCTGGCTGCTGCTGAATGTTCATTTCCCTACCCTCATATAAGCAATGAAGTCTGGAAAGATTTCTATGTTAAGTATTAGGAGAGCAAGAGCAAGTTCGGAAAACGAAAAACACTTAATCTCATTTTTTTGCTCGATCCACAAGCCACCTGGTCTTGTTTTTCAGTATATTAGTTCTATTGTACTGAGCTGGTTGCTGCCCACAAAGGTAGTCAGGCACTGTCTGAATTACTGCAGGCCAAGGTGCCTGGCTACACAAGGAGCAAGTCAGAGGAGACTGCCAGCTACAAGCCAGTATACAACAGTAAACCTGAGATTTTGCTCGTGTTCTCCAGGTAATACCATCTCCATCAGTGAAAACAAGTGCAGGAATATGAGAGATCTCAGAGTTTGCTAGGCAGAGGACATTTCAACAAGTATCCTTTCCAAAAGGCAAATATTGACATAGACTTCCTAGGAGAAATGTGTTAGGATTCAAAGAAGAAGGAAAAAGGGACTTGAAATGTAACATTTTAAATATTTCAAGATCTCATTGAGACAAGCCCATTAGATTGTCTTGATTTACTTCGTGCTGAGCACAGCTGAATTGCAAATCCTTGTTGAAGGTACTTAGAAATAAGAGGAAATAAATACAAAGATTCTCATAATCCTAGAGATACGTACAGATGACTTCCACTGATTTTACTAAGAATTTCATTGGTATTTTCACTGTAAAATTTCAATGGATTCTTTGTAAACTTTTAAGTCTGATACATAATTTCACACTGCTTTGTATTGACTGTTCATCAGTCACCCTGCTTGGAAGAAACAATTTTCAGCTGCTCGTAACCTACCTTATGCTTTACTATGTGTATGTGTGTACCTGAAGTAAAAATCAGGTAGGGTGGACTCTTATAGATTATGATATGCAGAAGCTGTAGATTTCTATATTTATCTATTTATAACTCTCACATTAAAATAAACTCTGAACAGAACTCACCCAGAGACTACTCATTGACTAACATGATGTTAAAATGCTCTTTTTTAATTTGGTTTTTCATCAATATGCAGAACAGAAATTGTCAGAGCATCCATCAACAGTGAATCAGTCTTTTTTCTGTACTCTAGGAAAGTGAAATTAAAAATGGATATTTAACCAGGCTTCCTAAGGAAGTAAGGCTTACAGCATCATGCTGTATGTGTGTCAATCCTTTCCTAATAATAAAGCTGTATCATTTAGTTCTTGCCAATTTCAGCCAAATTTGGCAGGGGAGTAGCTATTAAACCTCAAAGATATTAAGTTCTTAAAACTTTCATGAAATCGGGAGAGAGATCACATTCAAGACCTCTCTGAGGGGAGACCTGAACAAGAGTTCAACTACATTATTAGATTATACCAGATAATATTATTGTAAATAATATATATGTATTATTGTATTATAACAGAGAATCCACATGAGAGTGGAAGAGAGAGAGGCATTATGAATGTCCAGCTCTGGGAAGTACCTGTGAGTAGTTTTGCCGCCTTAGACCCTAGAGGCTCTGTCCCCTGGCCACAGTGCAGCAGCAAGCCCAGCTGAACTCCTTCTGCTGCCCGAGGAACTACTTGTTTCTTAACGCTCAGGGGCTTCTCAAATTCCCTGAGGGTGCAGGTCTCATAAATTCCTAGATAGTTACATCAGGTATTAATTTTTACATTGGAATACTGACGCATTTTTCTTTCTGGAAGCTTGCCTTGTTATTTGGAGCTTAGGCTCTTGAGTAAGATCAGTGACTGCTTCCATGTAATGGTTCATGTTTTCAGAAGGGCTGTGTCCATACTTGTAAGTAAAATGGACAGAGGCCTTTTCTCTGGCCCGAAAGGCAAGTCACAAGACATGGCTTGTGTTTGTTAGTCTAAATTCTTCTCTGAAAGAGTGGCCTGGTTCACCCTGCTTGTCGGGAATGGTCTCTGGCTAGAGCCTCCCCTGCAGCTTGCCTTAGTCCTGTCTAGGAGAGTGCTAGTTCACATGGACACGATATGGGCCAACATAGTGTCTGGGGACACGTTCACAATGGAGCATTTCTGTCCTGACCTTCTTCAGCTTGCTAGCAGTGCTGTAGCCAAGAAAGCTGATACTCCAACTTCGTATTTTCTGTACTACTGGGGGCAAACGGGAAAGAGAGAGGAATGATTTTATTCTGCTCTGTCACCTGGGCCAGGACATTGGTTGGCTTAGATTGCATCAGGAGGCTGCTAGATCCTTCTCTCTTCAGCAAGCTGCCCATGCCAACATGGAATAAAGTTCTTTGAAAACGAAGATGCACCAAAGCTGCACCTACCATTTTTATAACTATATCAGTTCTTTATTCAATCAAAGTTATTTTCAGATGGGAGTAGTATTTTGGATGTCTGCCCCTACAAATGTTGTGTTTAGCATCCTTGAACCAAAACCTTGCAAAGGAACAGCCTGGTATAAACTGCTAACGCAAGGTATAAGAAAGCCAAGAGGAGTCAATGACTCCTTCAATGCTAAAATGGAAGGATCAGAACTGCAGAGGTTTCATCATGTGATTTTTGAGAGAGCTGTGCGGCTTTCAAAGGCTGTTCCCAATGCTGGGCTTCAGCAAAACTTGCATAAACCTGCTAAAGACTTCGTCAAGAAGGGTGAAAGAAAAAGGCAGTTGTAACACAATGGTAGAGGTTCTGCAGTAAGTCCTTTTGCTTCTCTCCTTGCCAAAATTCTGCTTCACTGGCAAATAGCAGATCTGTGTTAGCCTCAGCTGTAGTGTGTCTGGTCACACTGTAGTATGTGGTGCTGAACAATTGCACTTCAGTATTACTTTGGAAGGCAGTAGTTGAAAATTCACACTATAGGAACACATGGTGATTATCATTACTCCGTTTCTCTCTCTTTCTAAGTACTTGGCAGTCTGAGCATCTGGTTTATGGTGCCTTGTAAAAGGAACAGGTGAAATCCTGCACCTCTTTGCAGTACAGATAAAGTGACCACCATATATTTTATTGTTTGAGTTTGATTTAATTATTCCTGGGATCTTTAAAAGTATTCCAGTACCTTGTCCTTAGCTAAACCTTTCCAGTAGCTCCCTATTTCCTTGCATATTGTATGTTCGTAGTTGAGCTACATGGCATTTGGATAACCATGTGTTGGGTTCCACAGCTGGAAATGGAAAGCACTCCATAAATAGCCTCTTGCTCTCTTTATGCATATAGACTTCTTTCCAAAGATATTTATGAATGATTCCCTGACTTTCACAGCACTCCTATGGGGCAAAAGTAGAGAAAATACACACAAAGGTATTTTCTGCTTGTTGTGCTTTTTTTCCCCTCTTGCTGTGATAAATGGTAAAAGGCAGTTTATAAAGTCAGTGCCTGGCTCTGTAAGGTGCATCTTGTCTGGCTGGATGCTTAGGTTGGATATCAGAGTATGTACAATGATAACAAACAATGTACAGAGATTTTCCTTCTAGCTAATGTAATTTTTAAAGTATAAAGGAGTCAGAGTGAATATTTTTGTGTGTAGAAGAACATCCCTTCGGAACATACTTTCAGCATTTAATTTTATCCTATTTACTGCCCATTTTTGGTTGCATATTTTTAACACCTATGTGCAACTAGTTTCTGATACCTTTGTTTAGCATGCTGTCATGAAAAAGATGCAAATACTGGAAGATCTGGGGGAAAAGTGCTGGTTCCATTGAAATTGCCAAAAGCTTTATCATTCCTTCAAGTAGTTAAAATGACTTTGTGTCCTTGCAGAGGGCTTCTCTCACATATGCTAATTGTTGCTTATTTGCAATGCCAAAGACACTTAATTTTTTCCTCCTTTTTTTTTTTTCTATGCCTTTCTAAGATCTCTAACAATTTCTGTAGTACTGTGTCCTAAATTTTGCATTGTTTTCCCAAGGTGACATGGTGACCATAACGTAGGTGACCCTTTTCCTCTCGATGGCTCCTAGTGTTACCTCCCATGTTGTGTTTTCTTTCATAGCTATTCTGCTGTTGCCAGACAAGGTTCTATTCATTTATCGCCCCGTATCAGTTTTCTGATCTGTTGTCCAGTAATTTATGACTGTTTGGATCTTTGGTACTCATTACAGTGCCCAGTGACCCTTGTGACCCTCCTCCTCACGTAGTCTCTGCCACCTTGTTGAGGCCGCAAGTTGCAGTGCATATGTCCATGCCAAGCCACGCAGGCTGAGAACCAGGGTCTTTGTTTGACCTACTAATACCAAGTATCTAGAATTTGGGCAGTGAAAAGCTGATTGTGCAGATAAACAGACGCTGAGGGTAAGATTCGTACATTGTCTCTGGCTACATAGGCAGTGAGGTGTTGATGAGCAAGAGAGAACAGTCTGGACAGATGTACTGCAGCTAGAGGAGAATATTGTAAATAAAACACCGAGTAACTGGCTTTACCTGGAACTCAGTGGAATTCCCCCCAGCTACCAGCACACACTTTTTTGCAAGGTGGGGACTTTATGCTGCTGGGCATAAATGCCAACTGAAATACACTGCCAAACAGGAGCACGGGTGGGTGCCCTGGGTAGTTATTGGTGGTGGTCTTTGTGAAGGCACATCAGCAACATACTTTCTTCAGTGCTTTTGGTGGTACTTTATAAGTACCAATTAGGAAGACGAAGTTATGTTTCTTCCCTTCCCTCTTTTCACCACTTGAGAGTTATATTTAGGAGATAAAAGACTGTGAGCACTGGGGGAAAGTGGAGAATGAGCAGGAAGGGAGAAGGGAGTTGTTTACTTTCTGGTGGCTTTAACTGTAACTAATAGTATGAACTTGTTAATTTTTTAAAGCATGATTGATTTCATATTTGTTTGCTGTAGCCTCGATCTTTGCTATGGGATTGCAATGCCAATTATATAAAATATATAGAGTACATGTAAAGTACATCTACATGTACCTGCATGTAGAAGCATATAAAATAAAAGAAGAAAATAAATTTGCAATCAGTTCTTGAGCTTCAGTCATTTATTTTTGAAAAACAAAAAGGACTGTAACTTCCCAAAATACATCCCCTCCTTGATGCAATGCAAAATGATCCGGCATTCTACTTCCTCCTTAGAATTTCTGGGGAAATGCATTTTGCTGCCAACGTAACATCCTTTAACAGGTCTCCTGCTGGTCAGACCTTGTGTCCTGCTGTGACAGCCATGACCATGTGTACAACTGATTGTTAGTGGGCAATATAAATCTGATTGGAACATGCCTGTTAATTGGTTTGAGAGCTCGATATAGACAATGCTGTCTTATAGCAGATTGTGTAGATAGGCCTAGTCATAGGGTTAATTCTGCTTGACAGCACATCAGCAGCATCTTGAGAGTAATTACCCAACTTAAGTTTTCCCACAGTTGAATTGAGATCTTCAAAGGCTTCTACATTTACAAGTATTATTAACCTATATCTGAAACATGATGTTCCCACAAGGGCTAATTTTTTCTTCCTTTTATTAAATATACAGGTTATAGGGTTCATTTGCTAAGTGCTAAGCCCTTAGAAGAAAACACTACTTGTTAGAGAGAGAAAAATCTGCAGTGCACGACCAAAGCTAATGGTGCATAATGCACACATCATTGTCTTTTTTGCAAAGACTTTAAAATTTAGATCTGGCTCCCTTCCTCTCTCCCTCTCTCCCACCCCCCGCTTTCCACTTTTAAGAAAATCAAACCACTTATTCCTATGTGCAGAGTGAGTAAATTGAAGACACACACAAACAAAACCCTCCTAGGATGTTGTACAATTAAGTACAGATCATTGGATACAATACATATGACATTAATGAAACGGTATCTGCTTCAAAAATAGATTGGAAACATTCATGAATAAATTAAATCCTCTTAATGACTTTTCAAAAATGAAAATGAATGAAAACAATATTTATTTCATAGGAACAACTGTGTTCCAGGATTCACATCATATAATTTAATCCTGTTTTAAATTTATATTCTATTTTCTGCATTCATTTTGTGATTTCTCTTTTAAAATATCTTCTTTGTAACTCTAAATTGTAAAAAGCCCAAAATGTTAAAGATAATGGTTATTATTTGGGTTCAAATGCCCTTGAATGCATTAAGTATTAATGTACAGAGGTAGACAGTCTTGTTAAAGATTATATTTGCTAGGGGATCAGTCTGACAAATGGCTTTTATGGCATAAAGCAGTTCTTGTAACTTACGATCTTTTTATTTTCTTTTGCAGGTCAGAAACAAAGTTTGACTCCAATTCAGGTATGTTTAGATTTACAGTGTTTTGCTGAATGTACACTATTCAGGTTAATCTCAAAAGAGTAGTTTATCAGTTCAAGTTCAGTTTAGTTTTAAACAAACTGGGGTAGGTCAGTCTTAAAAAGGATCTTCATTTCTCACCCTCTGAAAACAGCATTATTACTGTGGAACATTTGCTTTCATTCCTTTCATTAGTTCCTGTCTCTTTACATTTGCTCAAAAGATGATCAGGAAGATGTATCTTGCGACAGGCTTTAATTGATCCAGAAAAATTATAGTACAAATAAATGATAATACAGACTAAAGCAAACGGAGGATTGAAGTGAAGTTTGAGAATGATCACTGCTTTAAAGGAGAATGTTTTTCTTCCTGGTGGACAAAGACATTTCATGGGAATTTGAAGTCAGTGCAGCCTATCTGTCAGGAAACAGATGATTTGTCATCAAATTTTTGTGACAGATGCATGTACACAATGCATGCCAGACCAGTCTGTAGAGCTCGCTTTAGGAGGTTTACCAAAAGGCAGTCTCTCTCAAGTTGTTTTTTTAAAGAATTTTAATGTGTTGTAGGGACTGGGAGGGAAGTGAAGGTCAGTCTAACAGGTTAATGTGTATCTAACAAGACAAAAAAACACAGGACAGCAAACAGGGGAACAGTTGGGGAAAAAACAGAGATCCTAATACCAGTCTGTTACTTATTCAGTTAACTATTCCTGGGTGTTCCTTAAAGTTAAACAGTAGTAAATTAAGAATAGGCTGTTCTCCTGAAACTAGCTGAAATGTCCATCGCCTGAAAAGGTAATTCAAAATATATTTTGTGTTAAGATGAAAAAGACTGTTTTAAGCAGAAAACCTGATACTATTATGACAATTTTGTATTTATGCCAATGTTATCTTCTATAGGATTTGCTTAATGCAGTGATGGTAATTGCTTATAACGATATGAATTTCACAATAATTATTAATCAGAGTATTTATGAAATAGCATGTTTCCTTTTATCCCAGTTACAACATGATTTGGATTTGAAATGTGAGGTATTACGTTGCTTTTTCTTTCCACATTAGATTTTATCTTTGGAACTATATGGGAGTGAAATCTACAGCAGGAAGCATTTATATAGCCAATTCCTACATCCTGTATACTTGAGTCATCTTGCTTCTATTATGATTTTAGTCTGTGAGTTTGAGGTTATTTGCTTTAAATATTGCTTGAATGAACTCTGTGCTAAGATTGCTTCCTGGATTTCGACAAAACAGTTTTACATGGTGGGATAGCTTCACACATTGTATGCCATTACCCCCTTTCTTTTAGTAAAGTCATCAAAACTAGGGTGTGGAGCAGAATGTCAAATGTCTCACTTTTCTCTTGAGCAGAAAATTATCTCTGCAGAACTTTGATTTGCTTGGTGGATTAAGCTACAAACAGTTTTCTGACTTTCTCTTTTGAAGCAGCTCTCCTGTTAGGTGTACCATTCTGCATGACACTCTCCTTGGCAGTGAAGGCAGGGGCATGGTATTTCCTAGGGAGCACAGAGTAGCAATAAAAGTTTGGCACTGTCGCAGCTATGGCAAACGCCTGCTCAGTAGGTGTCACCAGGCCTCCATGATGGACTCTGTAGGGTGAGCATGAGCTTTTAAATGTCTCCTCTTCATCTCTGTGGGCTCCACAGGGTTGCTTTCCTTGTGCTTGGGTCTCCTATTTCTCACACAGAGGCGTTGGAAAGCCTGGTTGCCCAAAGACCAGAGGACTAGAATTGCTGTCCTTGCCCTGCTCTTCTGAAGGCACTCCTTAGGCACTCTTCTTACAAGGCCAGAGCTCTGACCTTCTGAACACCTGATGCAGTTTTATCTCTCCAAGAGCACAGAGCACACAGAGGTTGCAAAAGGATTTAGAAGTAAGGACCATTTACAGGAGATCACATGAACATCAAATACCATCAGGGATACAGTATGGAAAGGTCTGGGGCTAAGGAATTTCTTAGGTTTATTCCTCCTTTTTCTGCAGAGCCTCACTTTCATCTGCCTGTGCTGTCTTTCCCCTAAATCCCTGGGGAAGTCTTTGTTTGGAATAGTTTTGGGCTTTCCTGTGATGGGACCCTGGCTACCCCCAAGGTGTTTAAGGCTCCTCACCAGGTGATCCGTTGTGGATTGCCCATGCGTGCAGCTGGTGAGACCGGTCTGGGCTCCTGGTCTCATTTTATTCTTTGCCCCAGATACTATACTTGGAACTGAGATTTACTGTGGTTTAATGACTCTGTCTCATCAGTGCTGCCTCTTTCAGCACAGGTTTCAGGTAACAACCAAGGGCAGATGTTAAAAGACAGCAGAAAAAACAGATAAAGCACACAGTTAAAATGGTACGTTAAGAAAAAAGAAATCACAGAAACTCCATAATCTCAAAGTGCATCTCATGGACAGCAACACCGAGGCTGAAAAAAGCCCTTATCTTTATGAAAAGTACAGCAGCCTTCCCTTCTTAGGGACAGTACTTGGGTCTTCCACCAAGAGGAACTTTTCTTGGTAGTCAGTGCAAGCACATAGAGTTTATCTTTTGTTCCCAATATGTGAGAGCAGAGGAGAAACGGAGATACTGAGATGAAGTCAACATGCATCACCCAAATAAAACATCACTGTTTTTGTTTCCCCACCAAAGAGTTCACCATCCCTTTCCAAAACCAGACAATAAGCCCAGACCTCCTGCTGCCTCTGAGTGAACAGGAAGGTGTAGGCAGGGAGTGGAAGGATGTGTTGGTGATGGCAGAGAGGCATCCTTTAAAAAAAAAAAAAAATCTTTCTCTATGTGGGGGGGGGAGGGGTGCAGTGCCCTATTTAGCACAATGTTCTGCATAATGTGGGCCTTTGAAGTGTGTAAATGGAGCGTTGGTTTTAAAAGGGCTGCTGCCATTTGACACCAATGACTCTATATTTATGCAACCTTGAGTTCCTTGGAGACACCTTAAGGTATTTTCATATCCCTTATTTCGTTTTGAATTCCCCAGACTGTGATTCCTGAGTAAACCAATTATCCTGCAAACTGGAACAAACATGCCTTGTTCTCATTTATCTCATGTTACTCAAAACAGTTCAAGTGTTGAATGTGCGAATGAGGTAATTTTATTCTAGAATGAATATTTTCTTCCAGGGAGCTGTTCTACAACCTGTCGCGTGCTCTAAATTAACCCTAATGTTAATTCCAGTTAACTTGCAAGTCTAGATGTGCCCTTGTTAAGCATTTATCAATGCTTATGGTACTTGTCTTTCCTAAAAATATTTGTGAAGCATTGAAGAATTAAGTCTTTCTGAAGCAAGTACAAAGTCTGGAATACAGCTTTAAAAATGCCCAGTAGGCTCACTGTAAATGTAACCCTGGAAATGTTGTTCAACACTGAAATATTAGGCAAACATTGTCAAAAGAAGATTAATTTGAACTTGAGCATTAACTTAAAAGAAGGCTGTAAAATTCCTATAGTGATGATCGGGATTTATCATATAAATAGCTATAACATCTGTAGGGGACACACATTCTTCATATCATGAGTAACAGTTCCATCTGAGAAACTTCTTTTTCTCTGCTGATTCTTTGTAAGTCTATAGCTGGCAGAATTTCTGTCTCAGAGACCATGGGGTTAGCTTCCTGCTGTTAGAAGATCTTATGAAATGAAACAATTTTGCTTTCCTGTCATAATATGATTAATTTCACTGGTACTGAAAATAGATTTTTTTTTTTTCTAAAAAAGTACTTGAAAACAAGAAAGGTTGTAGGAATTTTTTTCCCCAAAATTTGTTAGGGAATGTTAACCACAAAAACCACAGCTGAAACAATTTTGTTCTAATTCTTAGTATTTTGGTAGTTTCTAAAATGCTTATTGTGCTATGTGCTTGGTTAGCAAATTTTGGAATTTTAAGAATTATATTAAATAATGAGTTAATGATTTTTTTTTTAATTCAGAGAAAAATGGGTCTTCAGGGTGCTGGTCCATAACAGGAAGAATTTGTAGGTCTCAAAAGCTGTTAGTGAACACTGTTAATCCCACTTTAGTAACAAAGAAATAAGCACAGAAAAAGCAAACAACGGTCTCAGCATGCCCACTGGTCACCAGGGAATGGTAATGGTGAGTTTCCTACTGCCCACCAGGAGGGCTGGAGTTCTCTTGGGACATCGCCTGTAATATTTGGTGTATTCTGCATGTCACTGTGGAGATGGGCCGTGTGATATTCAAGTGATAGTGTTGGCAGTGAAATCATGAAGGGGAAGAAATTTGAGTTTAGTTCTGTGTTAAAAAGAAAGGACAAATCCCCAGACAATACACATGGCCCCCAGTGGAGTCTCTTTTATATATGTGTCACTCAGATGGTGGAACTGAGGAAGTCAGAGAGCACAGGGTGCAATAAAGTGACAGTCAGGGAATTACTGTGTTGTAGAAACACATCTGTGCACTGCCAGGAGAGAGAGGAGTGCCCACGGGCACACAGTGCCTTCAGCTGTGTTCTTCATTTGCTGTGCCAGCTTCCCACTTCTCTCAAAAAGCGAGATGCATCTCCAAAACCTGTTCTTCTGTCTCCTTGCTTCTGTACAGATCAAATTAAATGTAGAGATTACCTGTGTGATTTTATATCGCCCTTTGTGTCAATACTTTGGAAACATTCCAGTTAGTATCGGGAATCAAGCTATAATAGCTACCCATGCAGCTAGAGGCTGTCCTGAGGGACAGCTACACATGAGCCTTTGTTGGATCCCTGCCGCCCGAGCAGTCAAATACAAAAGCAAGTCAAGGAGCCCCTGACGGTTCCTGGAATTTGCTTTGCCTGCCTTCTCTGGACTCACAGTGTCAGCCAGTGAGTCTGCAGGTCATTTCTCCTCTCTGCACATGGCTTTTTCCACCAGAATGAGTGTATCCCCACGTCTTCAGCACTGCACAGTGCTGCACCTCTCTATCCCCATCCAAGTTCCCATCCTTTCCTTTCTCACCTCTTGTATTTACTGGTGTCATTCCCTTAATGTGGTCCCTACGATGTACTAACTTGCTACACTACACCATTCAGCACAGGTGCTAGAGAACAGTCAAAGAGAAGTATAATGTTGGGGGTGGTCAGATGTTCTTCTCTCATAAATTCCTCTTGGCTACACCTCCAGATGTTCAGCAATAGACTTTCCAAACTCTCACTACCAGCCCTGATTTCCCCTAGCTTGTCATCAGTCCCATTGTATTGAAGTCATCAGTACAACTACTAAGAGCATAAGGAGCTCTTCACCCAAGTAAGAGAGAGATGAAAACCAAAAGGCATCTTGAAAGTGAGCATCTCTTACTGACCCTTGCTGCTAGGGAAACCCAAAAGAAACTTAACTTGCCTGAAACTTTAGGTCCCTGAAGCAGCAAGGTACTTAGTAATGTCATCCATTGATTGATTGGATCATGGATCTAAATACAGATTAACAAATCAATTCCTCAGTTTTATTGATGTCAGCTTCTTCACCCAGGTTAAAAAAAAATTTCTTCTTAGCAAGGCTGAGTAGTTTCAGGAACAGGGAGAAGAGATATTTGGTGTTCATAACAAAATCATATTTACAAGTTCATCAGTCACCATACAACCAGAGTACTTGATGAAAAAACATAAAAATATTACTATCAGAGTCTGTAATAGGGAAAAGTGTCAAAATTAACTGAGATACTGAAGAATAAGGATGCTGCAGAGCTTTTAGGATGAGGCAAATGACCTCTCCAGAATCTTTCAACTACGAGGAATTGTTTCCTTCTCTCTGGCCACCACCAGTGCATGGATTCCTGAAAGGGTGCATGAGCTGGCACAGAGAGATGACACCAACTAAGTGAACAGAACAGCAGCTCAGATTATCCTACTTGTTGTTACTTGTCAGTGCTATTTTGTTCTTGGCATTAACAACTCTACAAGCAGATTGTTAGGGATGCAGTGTCTGGAGAGCATGGTCTGTTAACATTTGTTCAGCAGTGAGATGAACGTTTAGATTCAGATGCAATCTGAGCCATCTGTTGAATGTTTTCAGGACTGTACAGCAATGTGACTTGGAGTACAGATGGCTGGGACATCTCACTGGTACATCCCAGTGGGCTATATGCTCTTAACAGTGCTGACCTGCAGTAACTGATCATCACCCTGCTCTTATATCTCTTGTAAAGGATGGGAAAAGTTGGTGAAATTATTTCGACATGTAGAACAGTGTTTTAATTTGTGGAAGGCTGATTAAAAATGTCGTAAGCATGTAGGCAAGCTTGCTCAGCTAGGACTTTTAAAGAAGGCAGTCAGCTGCCAGAGGACTCTCAAACTTTCTAAATTCTAATACTGGCTTTGCAGTTGCAGTTGTCTTTTCCTCCTGCTTTCTCTGTTCATCTTATTTGTATATGAGCTGGGCTATTCCTTCTATCATTGGGATGATTCTTCTCTGTTGTCAAAGTATTTTATTAGGAAGCCTCTTCACTTTCATAAGCTAGATCCGTGACTCTACCAACAGAGGCCAGCAGCCTTGATGAGACTAAATGGCCTTAAATCTTTCTGTGTGAATAATTTGTGTAATTTCTATTTTGCAGGGTTTTTTTGAGAATCTATTCCTCCCTCTAAAAAAATCCTGCTTGTGTTCTCATTAATAGGGTAGCTACAAAGATGCTCTGCCCCTGTGAGCTAGCACACATGCTCACTGTGCCGCTCCTGCACAAAGCACTGCCTGTCAGCATGTTGCAGGAACTGTGTGTTAAAGGGCCTTGCTGCTGGAGCCAGGAATATAATATCAACAAAGACAAATACAATTTTCTATTTTTGTCTTACATATACTTCAGTAATCATTGCTGCTTCTTTCTTGCCTTGCTCTGAGGATCTTGCTGAGAAAGATCTTGCAGTGTGTTTAAATTGGTCCTGTAATGAAAATATTTAGATGTAGGTTTTCCATTTTATTATCATTAATGTAAGCAAATTCACCAGATTTATTTAGGAGGAATTTTTTACCCTTCTTTCTAAGTACTAAATACAATATTTTCTGTTTTGTATTTCATTGTAAATAACTAAAAAGGCTGTCTTTAAGAAACAATTTGCCAAAAGTAGTCTGAGATTACATGAGCAATATATAAATCATGGTTTTATTACATGGAGTTGGAAACTGTGGTGCTCAGTTAAATTATAAACTATAAAGTAGATTGGCTGAAGATTTTTTATTCGTCATAAGTATAACTGCTTCAGATAGGTTGGGTCTATTGGGGAGTTAGTTTATTGTTAGTCAGCAAATTTCTCTTTCAAGTTAGCAACATTCAGCAGCATAACATCTTCACTGTTCTGGAAGTCTGGATTTCTTAAATACAAAAATGTTGTGATTCTTGCTTAGACCTGTTAATCATTGTGCAGTTTTTTTAATGAGCAAGGCTACCTAATTACTTTTCAAGAGCTACTTACAGTCTTGTTCAGTGGACAAAGTAGAAGATTTTTGGTGATACTCTTGAATTATCCTACACTTACAAACTTCATAAAGAGTTTTTCTGTTCCTTTTAAATGAAAACTCATTCAGTTAAATTAACCCTATTACAGACTAACTGTGATAATTAACTTTGCCATAGTCCCATTTAATTAGCCAAAAATTAAGTATGTGCAAGAGAACCCACAAGAATGGACAAGCAGGGAGGTTTCTGGTCACAGCTGTGGCTCATTGAGATGGTTATATAGCTCAAATGCAACTTAACCACACCATGCACAGCTCAAGTATTGTTTCATTGCTTTATTAGTACTCTATTCATTTAAACCATGAAATGGGGGGAGAGGGGGGAATTGCCTGTCTGCTTTGTAATTTGGAAGCTGAACTATAATTCATTTATAAGTGGAGTGTTACAGCATTGTGCATCACAAATATATTTCTGCAGAGGTTTTGGAGAATGGCAACACAGGATATGTTCAGCTCACTGTGTGGTGGCAGGAAACAAGAATTTCGTAGGATACAAGAATAGTTCATTTCTCTACTATCTCCTGGTGTCCTGTCTGGCTGTATATAGGTAGCTGAGCTGTGTGGGTTTGGACAGAATTTCCATGGATGCTTCATATTTTTCATATTGTATGGGCATCTGCTGATTCTGTACCCTGTTCCAGCATGTCTGACAGCTCTGTGACCTTGGGCAAAGTACATTTTCCCTATGCCTTTTTCCTCCTGCCCATTGTCTGTCTAGTTTGTTTACATTGCAAGGCTTTTCAGGGAAAACTATTGAGCATGTCCAAGACCTAGTGCAGTGGAAACACTTTCTCAGTTGAGATCACCTCTTAGGTCCACCATAAATTAAATAATGGGTGGCCTTTACAAAGTGTCTCCTTTTAGACTGAGTAAATGAAGTTCTGTTAGAAAGAATCTCTGGAAAGCAATATACAAGGCAGCATGGTAAATGTAGTCAAGTGAATTAGAGTTTTTCACTCTGCCTGCAAAGTCACCTGTACCACAGAATTTGTGTCAAGGGGCTATCAGCTCTGTGCAGAAGAATTACAATTCATGCAAATGGTCTTCTCAGACCCAAAATCTCTTACCTAATTGAACTGCATGATTTCTGCAGCAGAATGCATGTGGCTAAAGATAAAGGCCTGAATTTGTTTGTTCAAGTCCAATATGTAATAGTAGTGGAGTTTAAATGACTTGTAAATATGAGCTGAGGGCTTAGGCATATATAGGACAGAAAATACTTATAGAATATAAAACTTCCAAAAGCTCTTGAAGACTAATGTTCCTATCAGTGGAACATTATATGGGTCTAAGCAAGCATGTTTTTAGCTGTTTATCATCGGATGATTCACCCTTGCATTAATTTCTGAAAAATAAAACCCACTTGTATTTGGAAATGTGAATGATACTTAACATGGTGGGCCCTGGAGGATGTCAAATGTTCTGGCCAATGGCAGTTCATTAAAGCAGTTTGAACCTTCAAGATTCTGAGCAGTCTGATCTCTTCTGCACGCTGTTACAGTTGAAGATGCTCTGCACTTGTCATGGATCAGTTCTATGGTGGTTTCCATTATGGTGGAAATAATACCAATTTTGGAGGGAAAAGGAGGTGAAATCAGACAGTGCCCTGTGAATACTGAAGAGGTCCTAATAAAATGTTTGTTAATATATACTGTATTTGGTACAATCTGATGTATTCTTAAGACAAATTGGTTTTCCCTCCTTAAAAAGTAGTCTCTTTTTAAGCTGTATCTCCCTCCCAATGTGCCTGAATTTACTCTGAATCAGTAAATCCTTGCTTATTTTGGAAGTCCATGTTGAGGCCCCACTGCAGAGCTGTGTGAAACCACTGGGACAAGCACCACACTGCCAGCCTCATCAGCCTCTGGGACAGAGGAGGGGGCAAGACCATGGCATTCAGTGGGTGTCCCGCCTCAGCCCCCATACACTACGTGTCAGATGGCTCCTCTTATTTCAATACCTTATCTATGGGACAGTCTGTAGCCAAACACCAGGCAAAGAGGACTACTGAGACAGTTTTTGCCTGTGTGCCTTGATGAATTTAACAGGACCAGGATGGTTATGGTCAAGGTGTCCACTCTTTTTTCTCATTGTTTTCTTACTGTCGTAAAGTGCATTTTCCTGTTTTGGTTTTAGGCAGTGTTTTATTAAGCGCAGTATCTTCTGTGGCTGAGTGCATGTTGTTCAAAATTCCACATCTTATGTTTTGATTAGCATGGTTTATGGGATTATGAATTTGAAGAAGAAAGAAGTGCAAGCTGGATTTGTCAAAGAGAAAAAAAACACTTATCTTTTCTATACAAGATTATGAGAATGATATCATACAGTATTAGTTGAAACTGGAG
Source organism: Pterocles gutturalis (assembly GCF_000699245.1). Lineage (NCBI taxonomy): Eukaryota > Metazoa > Chordata > Aves > Pterocliformes > Pteroclidae > Pterocles > Pterocles gutturalis. The sequence continues at coordinate 37,832 of NW_010146483.1, forward strand.
GAAATCTGTTATTTGAAAAAAATTATCTGTTTCATGTCATTAGACTGTACAAACTAGGCAATTATTAATGACAGAACACTCAATAAAATATTTCATTTTTTTTCATTGATTTAGTGCTGTAAATTTATGACCAGTAAGAAACCATATGAAAGATCTGTCAGCTTTTACTATTTCACATTTTACTCTCTTATCAAAACTGATTTCAGTTTTTGTAGTACTAAAAATAAAGGGAGTAATGCAAGCTGCTTTTAATCAAACTGGAATGTTCAGTGATCACCATCCAAATCTTTACAGTGTTGATCTGAGTATGAAGCAAAGAACATTAATTTGTCTTTTGTTGACTTAATTTAGTGGTAACCACAGCCTTTAAGATGTAATGGTAGACAAGTTTGTGTCATACCACTGCAACTGCCACTGTACATGTGAACACCCGTCTGCTTAGGATTAAGTCCTAAGTCAAAACACCAATGAGGTCTAATGCCGCCAGTTTAAGTCAGACACAGTTTGCACTGAGTTTTATGCAAGTAAGGACAGCACAGTCAGGTCTTAAGCCAAACAACAGTGAATTAAGTTACAAGGGCTGAAAGTATTTCTGCAAGGAAAGAATTGCATCCCTATGTGATCAGATCAGGAATCTTAGCAACCTTGTTTTCCATTGGAGGCTGAATTGCCATTCTCTATTGTTTGGTATACCATTGTCATGCCTGCCTATTGTTCTTTACAGAGTAAGTGGTCCCAGCCTTTTCATCAGCCATGGTCCATACGTCTGAACAATCTTAGATGTGTACAACCTTCTCCAAACACCATGCGTATCAAGATCACAAAATCCATATTCTCAGTGTTTGGTTGTTCTGAATAAACCCTGGAGCATCTAATTTAGCACTAGACTTTGCTCTTCTTTACTAACTGTAGCAAAGGAGGTGCTTTGATTATTTGCATAATATCCTTTTCAGGTTATCTCTGTGTCTAGCTTTCACACAGTCCCTATGTGTCTGGAGAAACGGTAGCATTTAATTTGGACGGGTATTTTATACAAGCTATTACGATATCAGGGCGAGTGGGATCATCTTATCTAACTATAGCTATCTACCTTAACAAAGCTCTCTGAGCTTCATCCAGAGTCAGTTGAAAGAGATAAACATCCGCAGAGGGGTTCATCCCTTCTCCTGGGGAAGTCTGTCTGGGAGTGCACTGAATCACCCTTTTGAGTGCCTATCAACTTTAGAGTTAGGCATGTAACTCTAAAGGTTAAAGTTAAGGGAGATTATCTCCATCTGGAGCAGATGTGCAGAGAGAGCAGGGGATGAGTGGGCATGATCCCCAAGTCACCTTCCATAGCTGCTACTGTGGAAAAACTTAATATATTTAAGAGGAGAGCTACACCATTTCTCTCAAGTTCTTGTGGTAGATATCAATAAATCACTTGTACACAGACCTTGAGTGCAGCATATTTATGGGAAGGAAGAGTTTATGTGCAATTATTTTAGCTGTGTTTCTCCTTGTATGCATTTTCATTTCCCCTTCCCTTCCCTTCCCTTCCCTTCCCTTCCCTTCCCTTCCCTTCCTTCCTTCCTTCTTTCATAAAAACCAAATCTGCTTATGTGTCTCGAGTTATCGTTACCCCAGAGAGTTGCAACAATTTTCATCACTTTCTCTTGAATTATAAGTGAAGAAGCTGACAAAATGTGTTTTGTAAATAGATCATTCACCACTGTTCATCCATTCATGGGCAGGAAGAGAAAAATGAAACTGAGAGATGGCCTAAGGGTAATGAGAATGAACAAAAATATTGTAAACATATTAAATTTTGCTTCAGTGAGGGCCCAAATATTAAGCTTGTCTTTGGCATGTTTCAGAAAGCATGTGAAATTTTCCAAAAGCTTAGTAGGCAGTCATTTTGCTGATTTTTTAGAAAGTCAAAGTCTGTGTTAACCATTCTAACCCAGTTAAAGACACCTGACACAATAAATGCAGATGAAAGAACTGAAAGATGTGTTTTTAAAACATTAAAATTTAGAAACAGAAGCATTCTGTTTCTGCCTCTTACTTTTCAAGGAGGTGGTCATGAGAACAGAATTCCCCTGTTTATATTCTCATTAAAAAGTGTTTACCCATAAGATTTATGGTTTTTGAAAGTGCTCATATATACTCACTTCCATACTATTATCTTCCCTTGAGTCAGTGATTTTTTTTCCCTGTCACACACTCTAAGGGATTTAAAAGGAGTCCCAGGAATATGGATTAGCAGAGGGGTGGGATTTAGAATGTCATTTTTTTAGCGATGATAAAATAAATAGAAACTGATTAAGACATATTTAGGTTGAAGAGTGGTGGAAAAAATGTGCTTGCAAATAAAAAATCTGCTGCATAAAATACTGTGTTGAGGGCAGTAGGGCTCTAGAAACAAGTTTAAAAGGCAAGAGGGGAAGGTATAGCATTTCACTGAAATTTCACACCTCCCTACGAAAAAAGGATAGTAAGAAATCCCTGATTGAAAGAGGACTGTCAGAGCTGGACTTCAGGTCATGAGTTAGTGTTAGACTGTGGCAAACTGAAGTTACATTGACCATTGCTTACCCAGTTAACTGGCGTTGCTGGAGAAGAGAATTATAGGAGCTCTCTTTTTAAATTGTTTTATTTTCTTTGCATGTCTGAGACTCTTCCCTTGCCCCACAATGATGGCATATCTTGGGCATACCTGGATCTATGTCATTGTGGCAGTATGATTAAACAAGGCTGCATTTTGCTGTTGAAGAGCAGCATGATGTTGAAACCTATGCTGGCAGCTGTTCTCACTCCTTTGGTTCTGGGCATCACAGTATAGACCATCAAGTCCCACTCCTAGAAAAACAGAGAAATGTACATAGCAGAACTGTAATCTTAACTCCTTTGTTCTAGTCTCTGTAAAAGTAATTTCTTTAAGCATACATTAACATAAGTTTTCATGCTCCCCTTTGCTTTCTCACACAAGAAAGGTCTGTGCCCAAAGGACCTACTCCTGGCCAGGACAGTAAGGCACCAGTGAGATGCGCCGGTACTATGTGCCCCTCCTGGGCTCCTGTTTCTGTGGAAGAGGGAGCGAGTACCTGACCACCTCCTGTGAAGGCTATGCACAAGTGCAAGTTTGAGACCCATGCTTTCACTCACTTAGGGTGCCTGCTAGTATGGCACCCAGAATAGCCAGGCAACTTGACTGTAATCTGTGTAGGAGTGAGGACACAGACCTTAGTCTAAATGCCCTTGGCCTATTGGTCATCTGATCTTCCTTCAGCAGATCAAGAAAGAGGTGGATCATACAGAGACTGTGTCCATCCCTCCCCCCTCTAACCTCCTTCCCACAGCAAAGGGAGTTATTGTGAAACTTCAGAAGCTGAAACTCATGAGGTTTCCACTGGCACTTTGAGAATGTTTTTACCTATCCACAAATGATTGAGATTTAATGAGTTTCTCATAATTTGTATGAGCAGTAACAGTATATTTCTTTCGTTCCTCTGCCTATAGTTCTTGCATATTTTGTGAAATTTTCATAAACTGTATTGGCCAGTGCCAGGCTTAAACCTTGCACAGATGGAGGTGGACAATAACATTAAAATACCTAAGTAATCAAATGTATTACAGCTTGCAATTCTGCTTTGGCATTTGGATAGGAGTGTGTTACGTCATACTTAAAAACATAAAGGTGTTCTGTTAAAGCAACTGAAAGGATAAGACAGAGTGTTCTTCAAATTCATGAAGATTAATAAATGACGGGCATTCAGTGTCATCTTCAGTGCAAGGTAAAGAATCAGATTATCCAAGTTATGCAGACATTCTACCTTTAGTTTGGGGTGTATTTACAGAAACTTCCCACACACATCTCATTAGTTCAACATCATGGTTTATTCGTGCAAGTCTGTTTTAAAACTAACGAATGATGGGGAATTAGAGAGTTACATCAGTGACAGCAGGTATTTAAAAAACATTCAAAGCAAAAGTGAAGAATGCTACACTCTCAGATAATGAACTCATACTTACTGAAGCCCATGCAAATATTTAAATGATCTAATAAAGATCAGTGAAGAAAAAAAATAAGAAAAATAGTCTCATTGGATGGGCATAGGAAAGTAGATTGTTAAACACAGGGACAGCAGAAAGATATGTTAGTACAAAGCTGCAAATAAAATTATTGTTTGCTCTGCTCACCAAGTTTACATATTTAGATGGGTGTATAGCCTTTGCTATACATTCTTACTGTAGAAAGAGGTAGAATATTCAAATAGAGGAGGCTAAACTTGGTCACAGAGACTGGGGTAGCCACAGCTAGAACTGTGAGAACAATAGCATTCTTTATTTAAAGACCAAACCCGTGTATGGAAACAAGGTTGGGGACTTGTGTATCCAGGAAAGTTTGCTTTAAGTTGGCAAGCAGCAATAAAAGACTTGAATGTATTGAACTGAGGCAGGGTATATACCCTTCAGATTTTTTAACATAAATTGATATTTGCAAGGAAACATTTCAAAGGCTTGAACTATATGCTTTCAAAATGAAGAGCAGAAAGCAGTTGTGCTATTTGACTTTTGTCCAAATTCTCCAAATTTTTGAGTCAAAATTTTTTACAAAATTTGAGAAATTTTCAGAACATTTTTTAGACCCCTAGAGACTGTGGTTTACGGCAATCTTATTATTTAGAAAGAAACTAAAAACAAATTCCCAAACCTGCTATCAACTCAAAACTCAGTCTGCATTTAATTGGATGTTTAATTACTGGCACTCACAGGTTGGTTTCCTAGATGGCACAATCAGCTGCCTGTAATGACCTTTCTTTTTGGTGCTGCACTGGTACAATGCAACTGAATCCCTCTGTGACCCCTGGGAACGGCAACAATAAAGATGATCATTCATAGCACACACCGCTCTCCAACGGGTGATAACTTTGTTTCTAGTCTTTCTAGAAAATGATTCATAGCTTTGCAAGTATTTTAGACAACATTTCTTAGGGTGTATATTAAAAAATGTGTTACTTGGAGTAACAGTGTGAAACATATTATACCTAGTGATGGCACTGCTGGACACTGCAGTATAGATGTTGAAAATTGGAAGTTTTGCTACTGAGGCTGCTTTAAATACAACAGAGTAGGACTTGTTCCTCCTCCCCACTCCACCTCCCCTCTCAAAAATACACCAAATTGGTGGGATGATGCCTTGTGCAAATGAAACACCATCATGTCTCATGTCAAAATGTACAACCGTTTTAATCTGGTTGAAGGTGAGGTTCTCAAGCTGATGTCAGATACGGTTTGTACTGAAAATCTGCAGGTCATTACGCTGCCTGCAAGGGAGGGAAGTACATTTTTAAGGTCCATTTTGGAATGTGGGTCGGAGGTCCTCAGGTCTCTTGTTCTTGCTCTAAAGCCAGAAGCTGCATAGCTTGTTTGGGTTTTTTGTGAGATGCTTTATGGACTGTTGCTTGTGGCATGGGAACCAAGTCATTTTTCAGAAACTGATTGTGCTATTGGCTCCGTTCTTTTCCTGCAGAGATTTGGACCATATTTTACTTCTGTAGTTGTTTTATAAGAAGGAATCCTGTTGAGAACGGCTGGAGTGATAAAATTACAGCACGAGCATTTAAAACCATGGTTGTGCCTCAGCTTCCTGGGGAGCTGGGAAGAAGTCAGGGGCTGCACAAAGAGTTTTTGGGCTGATGCAAACCGTTCAGGGTACTAGATGCCCTTTAAATATCAGTGGAGGTTTGAGCTTAGAATAGTCCCTTTTAGACAACCGAAAACAGACCTTTTTTGCTAAGGCTAAGAGTGCTCCCCAGACAAAATGTGTGTTATTTTGGTTGCAGTCTGATGAACATGTGAAGGGTAAGACAGGGAAAACCCAGCAACCTCCGGCATTCCAGTCCTTCCCCATCCTTGGAACTTCCATTGTTGCGATGCTGCTAAATCTGCTTTGCCTGCTCAGAAATAAGTAAACAGACATTGTACTTGTGAGGAGTTGTGCAGCATTTAAAAAAAGGTCTGAGTTTGTTGAATAGAGTTAGATCAGCACTGGGGTAGCTTGGTGTCAAAGGTTAGATTTTGTTATATCCAAGGCAGGGTTGGGAACTGACATACTATAGCTTTTCTTGGTTTTGTAAGTGCTCACAGCATGCTTAGAGAATGAAAAGTACAGTATGTTTCAGTCCATTTCCTGGAAAGTCCATCGTCTGCTACCTGCTCTCTCAGAAAAGATTCAGCTCAGATAATAACCCAGAGAATTTAAGTTCTAAATTCGCTTACTTTGCCTTTTGTAATGCTTAGGAGTTCTTTAGAACAGAGGGATTACAAGTTTATTTGAATTATAAAGGCACTGAGCTTAAGCAGCCTTTTAGTCAAATGTGTTGTCAGGTGGCCAGGTTATAATCATGTTTCAGTAATATTAGTGCAAAGACATAGTGTCAATGCTGAGTTCAGAGGTTTACCTTAGTCTAACAGTAGAGTTTCCAGCAATTATAGATATCACAGTAAGTCATCCTTACACCCCTTGCCCTATATTCTCACCTGCTTTGCATTGTCTCCAGTGGTTGTTTAACCTCTCAGTTAACTGATTCAGCTTGCTAGCCCAGAAAAAAAGCTGAATAATTTTCTGTTGGTTTAGTGAATTGAACTTTCTCCCCACAAATGGATAAGCACCAGAGCTGGTGAATGGTGAGGAAGCAGCAGAACCAAGACAACTGAGATTGGGGGCAAGAGAAGGGCAGGAAGCTGATGCCATTTTATGACACCTTCCCCTAAGTCTGCCTTGCTAAAGCTTCTCCACTTTACATACAAAATATTAGAAGTTGATTAGAACAGAACCCTCCCATGCATCTCCCATGGGACCTTCTGACCAGCAGGTTACTTGCTCTTCTGGGTTGAGTGGGTCTTTGCTGAAACAGAGACATCCCTATTAAGATGTAAGCATTTCATGTTTCTTTTGTTTAAAAACCTGTTTTATGGAAGATTTCCTATGGAACCCTTGCCAAGATTTTGTATTTTGCCTTCTCTGGTGAAACTCTATAAGGCTTTAGTTTTAGAGTGAACCACAAACTCATCTCTCAAACCTAAACAAAATCTCTGTACAGCTCCTTCCAAAGTCTAGTCTAATCAAGGCTACAGTTCCTTGACTTCACACTCCTGAGCACACACTGCCTGAAAGGAAGCTCAGACACCCAGTTCGCTGCCTTTTTGAGTGAAAAAGAAAAATATTTTCTGTAGCATAAGGAAAAACTAATGGAAAGGAGAAAGTAGAAAGTCTGAAAATGAGAAGTTGGACACAGGGGGTGTAAAAAGCATTAAAACAAATTAAAATCTAATTAAAATCTCTATCTGCAGCTACTTTTCAACTTAGCTATTCTTGCTTACTGTCAGTTGGTGTGGGCTATGACTGGCTGGCTGATTTCTGTTTTGTTAACAATTCTTCCAGTCAAGCCTGACCTACCAGTATCTCCCCACTTGCTGCACCCCAGGGCTCTTGTGGCAGAAGTTTTGGCAGTAAGGAACCAAATAAGCAATTTGTGTATGAGGTGTGAATGGACTGTGCTTTAGTGAGTTCAGAATACCTTGCAAACTAATTTGGCACTATTTATGAAAAGTTTCAGCAGAGTTTACTTTTGAAGTAAATATTAAAGTGAAATGAGGTACAGCGCTGTCTTTGCATGCAGAACATTATTTTACACCCCGGTAGGTCTGTTTTTCCTACCAATACAGCAGTGGCAATTGGACAAGTAAAAGACTGATGGGTTGAACAAAAGTGGTGTTCCTTTCCTGAGCATGTCAAATATGTTCTGTAAATGTGGCATTAAAAAAAAAAATGACCCCAAACCACATGGCAGCAGCCAGGCCTCCCACGTAAAACCTGCACTATGGCAAGTTTGCACAAGCTTGTGCATCTCTTTATTTAATGTTTCAGACCCTCCCTTCCTTTGACATTAGAAGGATCATTTGTCTGTGTGCAGCTAATTTGCTGTTTTAGATTTCCTCAAGGAAATATGCAAAATACTATAAAGGTGGTTGGATTTTTTTTCTGCTTTTGACAATTCGGAGCTTTTATAAAAGTTGAAAACAACTTGATCCTGTTACTTAGCAAGGCCTTTACTAATCTCTCTTAAATAACAACTCTTATGCATGTTTTGGGCCTCGCTGGTCCCAGCACAAGTTTATGCTGCAATTATTATCACAGGGGAACTGTCCTAATAAGCATGTGTCTGAGATGCCCTGTGAGAATAAATTGTGTAGGGGAGGAAAGTTATACTTACTCAGAGCTCCACACAAGCCACTGACCCCTTGTCCAGAAGATTTAAGAGTATGACATAACTGATAGTATCAAGATTCCTTTTTTAAGGGGTATCATATAGCAAATGGTTCAAGTGTATCTCCTATCACTAACTGCATCACACCTCTGGCATCAGCTAAGTGTGAGTAAACCAGCACAAGAAAGGAGCCACAAAATGTGCACACAAAAATATGCACAGCTTTCACAGATGTATCGATACTGCTGTAGATTTAGTGATGCTCTATTTTGACCTAATAATGACAATGCTATGGCTTTTGAATACTCCTCCTTTTTTTTTCTATAGAAGCAGCTTTGCAGTGCTACCCCTTCATACCCTGTTTTTCTTTTCTGCAAGGGTAAGATTTAGCTGCTGATACAGGATTCTAAAAGGCTTGGGGATAACAGAGTGAATTAAACATTCCTCTTCCAGCTGCTGTGTTCACAACACTTTTGACAGTTAAAATACATCACACATTCTCTTGTCTGTTTAATATAAACAATTAGTATTTTAAGTGGAGTCCAGCATCAACCCCAAATAGGAGGATCCAGACATGCAGTTCAAATAGGAAACTAAGCAGTGTCCTAAATTTATATAAAAGTAGTTTGCAGTCAGTTTAGCCTCTGCCTAACTTGCCATCTACCACAGCACATCAGACCATGGAAGCTGAGAGACCAGTGGCTTGTCTTTTGGGGATTAAGGTTTCATTTTTCATCTCAAAATAATGTTAGCACAAGTTTTAATTTGAAATTTTTAGTATGAAATATAAAATGAAGGGGGAAAACAAAAATTAGAATAAAGTATTTTTGTTTTCATATAATTCAATTTTTGTATCAAGACCAGTTTTGAAGAAAAGTTTGTTTAAAGAGAATTTTCCTAGGCATTTGAAATCACAAAACTCATTGAAAGAAAAAAAAAAAATCTGGATTCTCTATAGGTTTACTTCCTTCAAGCTGAAGTAAACCTGAAGCAAACCTGAAGCAAACCTGAAGCAACAGAAAGGCTTTAATGCAAATTTAATTTTAGTATGGAAGCAACATTGTAAGAATACTAGCAATCTTTGTAGTTTTATGAATTCTAACATTATCTCTGCAAAATGCAATTTGCTAAAATTTATTTTCTAAATGAGAGAATTTGTAATAAAAAAGTTATAAACTGAAAAAGCTCCTCACTCCTTATAAAAGGCATCCAGGACATTATACTATACTTACGTAAAACCGTTATTTTTTTGAGGCTCCATAACAGAGAGGAGGTAGCATTCTGTATAATATTGCTTCATGCACGTGGTCTGGAAATTCTCCGTACATAAAGTCAAGGCCCCTGTGGGTGTGAGGATCTATCTGGAAACCTCTCTGACAACTTTTCCAGGTCAAAAGCTAAGCACGAGCTGGAGCTGGACCAGGACTAGCTATCATTTAGGACTGAACCCTCACTACTAGCATGGGTAAAATACTTAATAGGAAGTGTTTAGCCTCGCTTCTGCTTGCCAGGGAGGAAGCTAAATTTTAATCTAGTTTCTAATTTAAAACTAATTCCAGCCCTGAACTGGTTTACACAGAACCAGCTCAAGCATCCCTGCACTGGACTCCTCTGTGTGTCTGGTGTTACTTCAGGTGCTGAGCCATGTGAAAAAGTGAGACTTGTGAGAGTTCAAACAGCCTGGTGGTCACTGTGCCCAAGTTACCAGAACTTTCCAGACATGAATGTGCTAAAGGCAGCCGAGGCATTGGGGGAACAACCCAGTGAAGTCCAACAAGGCCAATACTGGACATAAATTGGAGGTGTGAGCAGAGTCAGCTTGCTTTCCAGAAGTGGGGAGTCTCTTCGAGGGCGGATCAGTGACACAGGCTCAACATTTAACAGTGTTCCTTGGCTGCCAAAACCCTCTCAGGCACTAGATTGCTTCTGTGGAATAAGTTCAGAAGTGTCTTTTCATAAGGACACAGTATATCCCAAAGCCTGTCTACCTGTCTGGACTATCTATACAATCTACTCCTAACTAATGGAGATTAGGTTATAAACTTTACATCAATGACATTCCCTGTATTCCTTTGCAGTGGCTAGTGGCTTGATTGCACTGGGCCCCGTATGATCTACAATAGTGCAAATGATGAATCAAAAATAACCTCCCAATTTTGCAGAAGGAAGCCAGGCAATTAATTTCTTTGAAACTGAGATTTCATCTAAAATGAAATAGTCCCCTCAGACCCACACAGCAGCTTCTGCAGCCATTAACTCAGTTTGCACCTTCAAAGAAAAAAAGGAGCAGGACACAGGGAGTAAAAATGAAAACAGCTTCAGGTTGTTCAATTTCCTGTTTGTTTAAATTTGTCCTTCCTGACATACAGATTCATCACACTCCTTTTCTGGTGACTACTTCATTAGATTAGTTTAGTTAGGTATTCAGAGGGATTTTTACCTTCTGACTCATAAAATTCTTGTATTCCCCAAAGAATTTCCTGTGTCTGAGTGGAATTTTATGTCTTTGTAGTTTTAGCTGGACTCCTTGAAGAAGTTGCTTTCTGAATGACTCTGCTTTTGAGGTCTCCAAATAGCATCTGAGGAGCCAGCTCAGAGCTGCTTTCCTGCTTTTCAGGAAAACTGATCTGTGCCAGCACTTAGCCTCTTAATATTTTAATCTGAAATGTTTCTTAATCTTTTTAAACTCTTCCTTTCTGACAGTATTTCCCCTTGCTGCCTGTGCCCTTTCCAGGTGTCCACTTAAGAATATTTTTGTCCAATTCTGAAAATGCACCCCAGTGGCTTAAAGCGCAGCCTGCAACCCTGTCCCATCAGGTTTTCATCACTCACTTGCTATAAACCAGAGAGCTAAGGTTACGAGTATATTGGACCATTTAGCAGTTGATGAGAAATGCCTTTGTATATCCCCTCCCTGTCTTTTTTTAGTCTTCTCCGAGGAGGTTGAGAGCTAGGTTAGGCTGGAGCCCTGGTGTGTGCTTCTTTGAAGGGCTCAGTGAATTGAAGGTGATGCTTTTTGACATGTGAGCTCCAGAAATCTATCAAGTGATTGTAGTGCCAGCTCGCCTGCGTACACAAGAGGTTCGGCGGCCTTTGCTTCCCTCCCCGCATGAAGTGACGACGCTTGGCTGCCCCTGGCCGTCAGAGCTCACTGGTACCTGGGAACGTCTTTGAACAGGAGGAAACAGGCGGCAGAATGGCACCGCGTTTGTTTTCCAAAAGTCTGGGTGAAAAAGCAGAAAAAACCTGGTCACCCGTTCCATTTTTAGTGTCTTGTCTCCTCTCCCGGATCGTAGTGTTTGGGTGCGGCTGGAGCTCCTAGATGGGCGCCCCGAAACACAGCTCCTAAAATAACCCGCAAGTGTATGTATTTGTAAGCTTACTTTCCCCGAGTATATTTGCCTATGAAATCAGCAGGTGGAGACACGAACAAGGCTATCCGCGGCCG
>NW_010146484.1:0-417 GCF_000699245.1 Pterocles gutturalis
CTGGGCATCGCATGCCGGGGACCAGGGGATGCAGCAGCCCCCTCCCCATGAGTTTAGACAACTTTCTGCAGGACGTGAGGGACATCAGTGGGAAGAGGCAGCTGTCCCACACAAAACTCATCAGACCACGCTGCCTCTCATCTGAAATTTATCCGTCACTCTGCTCATACTGGTCCAGCCGGCGGTGAGCCCTGCTCCATCCTCCACTGAGCCCTGTCCCCCTCCCAGCCCGCACCAGTGGCAGCCCCAGTCCCCCCACAGCCAGGGGACCCAAGGAACCCCCCGAAACATCACCCAGAGGTACAAGGGCTGGGGACACGCAGGGAGCGTCAGCGCTGCACAGCCTCCCTCCCCTGCCCAGACCGCACCCAGGGCAGGACCTGGGGCTAACCTTGGATGTCACTTATTGTCCCATTT
>NW_010146485.1:0-3667 GCF_000699245.1 Pterocles gutturalis
CGGAGAAACGTGCAGCTGTGGTTCAGCCCGTGGACAGGATTAATGCCTATTTACTGCTGCGTTGGTGTGGGGGCAGCCGTGGAGCCGGCTCCCGTTACTTCTGGAGGAGCAGCCATCACCAGCCCTGCCAGGCTCCACGGGCCAGTGGGGCTGTCCCGGCCGCGGAGCAGAGATCAAGGGACTGCCCACGGCCCTGAGGGCAGGGTGAGCCCCTGGGAGGGATTTCTGGCAACTGCCAGCACAGGCGGTCATGCGCCTGGAGGGCTGTGGCAAGGGAGAAGTAGAATCATAGAATCATCAAGGTTGGCAAAGACCTCAAGGATCAAGTCCAACCATCAACCCAACACCACCCAACCCACTAACCCATGTCCCCAAGCACCACATCTACACGTTTCTTGACCCCCTCCAGGGATGGTGACTCCACCACTGCCCTGGGCAGCCTGTTCCAATGCCTCATCACTCTTGCAGTGAAGACATTTTTTTTAATATCCAGCCTAAACCTCCCCTGGCGCAACTTGAGGCCGTTTCCTCTTGTCCTATCACTTGTTAGTGAGCGTTGTGGGGCCATCCAGTTTGTCCTGTCTGCTGGCATAGCCAGATGAATGGATGTGGCTGAAAACCAGCCAAAGGACAGCAGATCATTTGGTAAAAAAGAGAAGTGATATAGGGTAGTCCAAAGGAATGTTATTAGGAAGAAAGCACACTGAATATAGTTAATTGGGTGCTGGAACATTTCCTAATGGGACTGTTTATTGGATTGGACTATCATGCCCTAAAAGGCACATCAGAATCTAAAACCAGAAGAAAAACAGCCGTGCAGGACCCTTTCCTCTGCACCCTGACTCCAAGAGCCTTTGTCAACCTCCAGGTGTCACGTTGCTTGAGAACACATACTCCGTCAAAGCAGGGGAGAAAGTGGTGTAGATAACACCTGTCCTCAGCCTTGCTGCCCGAATGTGGGCTCCATGATGAACAACAGTACTTGTAGTTTTAGAACCTTTGTGAACGCTAGTGTTTCACATAATACCGGTGACCAACCAGCAACAGGTAGCAATAAGGCATGACAAATGACAGATGCCTACCCATATCAGCTTGTTCCTGAATACCAGTAATGTTTCTACTGTCGTTCTCCTCTGTTCTGTCCTCTTGACCTTTGAAGGAGCCCCACATCAATTCTGTAGCACTCGAACAGCAGATGATGAGTTCTTAGCAGAGGTTTCCTCAGGACCTCTCCTTCCATCAACCCACAGGTCTCCATGGGCTACAACTCAGAGGTGTCCTGAATTATTTTCTTTTTTTTGTCAGTAACAAGCCTTAGAGGAAATCTTACTGTGGCCCTGAAAGCTGCCTTTTTTCAGGAACAGGAACAGAACAAGGATGTTGACACTCCGCCAAAGTACACTATTTTTTTGTAAATGAGGCAGAATTTGCCAGCATTTGTGTTTAGCATGTAAATTATATTTGAGAGCTTTCCAGCTCTCCCAACAATTCAGAATGGGAAGAGAAAAGACTACTTTTAATCAACAGATGATTGAACTGTTGGTCTGGGGAGTCAGTGTAACTTCTGCTAGAAGGGCCGGAGTTACAAGAGCACAGATCTGATGTGATCGCAAAGGTGCTTCATGCAGAGGAGGGCAGTAGAAAATCTGAGCACGTTCTTTTGGAGGTGGTCATTGAATGGCTCCTCTTCAACCTCTGGACCACCTGCTTTGCTGGCTGAACCTACTTCCTCAGCACCAGTTTTCAGAGAGTTCAGACTGTACCACTGCAAAAAAGAAAAGCGCATTTAGTATGCTGTGCACACAAGTATCTCTTTGCACCAGTTCTCTGTCTTTCCTTTGTTAAAGGCATCGGAAACTCAAAAGCCCTTCAGGATGAAAGGAAAACTTTCTTTGAGATGGTCCAAGCCCCCTGTCAAACTATCTGAAGATTTCTAGCAGCTTTGTCTCAGGTTGTTTTTGAGGCAGTAGCCAGCAGCAGCACAAGGTCCTGTTTCTTGCTGTGGGAAGGAGCATTATCATGTGCACTACAGTGGATCCTGCTGTACTAGCTGATTCCTAATGTGGTTTGCTGGGCACAACCATTAATCCTTGCCTTTTACAGAAGGAACTAAGCGAACCACAGAGGAGGAACTCTTCTGAACAGGATTTCTGTTTCCTTGGGTCCTGCTTAATTAAGGGTAACCGAGGATAAATGAACAAAGGGTATTTCATTTGAGCAACACTTTCTTAAGAAGAAAGAGGAATAATTGACCTGCAGTTTTCACATTTCCCCATAGACCAGATGCAGTGGGACTGATTTCCAGGCACTAAGATCAATGAGAACTGCAGATGCTTGGTACTTCACCAAATCAGGTCACTGTCACCCTCTTTTCCCAAAGGAAGTAAGGGCCTTGAGGCAAGTGTTAAACCCCACCATTTCAGTAGGAAACATTCATCCCGTGTTACTGGTTAAAAGTTTAGGGTTCCTCTTTGGAAACAGACGGAAGGAGCAGAGCTTTCTGTTGGACTAAAGAGGTAAAAAGAGGCGAGAGAGTTGCTTTGGAGGTCTTTTGGGTAATTTGCCTTTTAACTTCTCCTCATTATCTGTGGTGTGCAGCCTATCAGAGTCCCCTGGTTTGGTGATGCTGTTAGACTCCATTGCAATTTCTGGCTTATTGCTTATGGATACAGCCACATCCCCCAGCAAAGCAATGGAACACTTACCACGGAATGTAGCCATGTGCAAGACTCCATTTGTAAAGATGTAGTCAGGAAAGTGGAAACTGAGAAATTAGCTCTGTTTGGTGCGTAATGATTTAACTGTGCATATTGCTAGCAGTTGCATTTACAGATCACAGAAGGCTCTACAAAAATCACTAAAAATCTTTCCTTCTTCCACAAAGGAATATACCATTAGCCATATTTTATAGCTGGGGGAAAGGGAGAGGTTACTCCCTGGGCTAAAAGTGTTAAGCATCCAAGATGAGGAATTAGGGCAACTACCTCTGGCCAGCTGTCTCAGTACAGCTGAAGGATAACCATGAAAAGATACTGCTTCCTCAGTATGTGACCTTGTCTGCTGTTTGTTTAGGTCTCATTGTCCTCTGATGGTTTTCTCAGACTGGGCACAAATGACTGGAGTACTTAGAATCATAGAATCACAGAATCATAGAATGGTTCGGGTTGGAAAGGACCCAAATGATCTTTAGATCATTGAGTTCCAACCCCCCTGCCATGGGCAGGGACACCTCCCACTAGCCCAGGTTGCTCAAAGCCTCATCCAGCCTGGCCTTGAACCCCTCCAGGGATGGGGCATCCACAGCTTCTCTGGGCAACCTGGGCCACTGCCTCACCACCCAAATAGGAAAATATTTCTTCCTAATATTTAATGTAAATCTCCCTTCTTTCAGCTTATACCCATTACCCCTTGTCCTGTCACTACGCTCCCTGATACAGAGTCCCTCCCCATCTCTCCTATAGCCCCCTTTAGATACTGGAAGGCTGCTGTTGGGTCTCCTCAGAGCCTTCTCTTCTCCAGGCTGAACAACCCCAACTCTCTCAGCCTCTCCTCATAGGGGAGGTGCTCCAGCCCTCTGACCATCTTCGTGGCCTTCCTCTGGACTCGCTCCAACAGGTCCATGTCTTTTTTAGTTTGGGGACTCCAGAGGTGGATACAGTACTCCAGG
>NW_010146486.1:0-208 GCF_000699245.1 Pterocles gutturalis
AGCCGGGGGAGCTGTGGATAGGGTCACTGCTGCTGCCTTGTTCTAAGTTCTGCCCTCCAGTCCCTCCGGTGTCACAGGCCGCGCTGCGCCTGTCACCGCCCGGGGCGAGCGCTCTGTGTGCTGTGACAGATGTGCTCGATCCCAGCGATGCTCCTCAGGGCGAGGGACACAATGGCCAGCGATTGGGAATCTCGCAATTCTTCAGCAG
>NW_010146486.1:225-1323 GCF_000699245.1 Pterocles gutturalis
TGGTCATCTCTTTCTTTCCCATTTTTTTTTTTTAATGGAATACATATTAAAAATAAAATGGTTTTAATAAAGAAAGAGGAACTGGGGATGGAAAGGGCTTCTTTGTTCTGTCTTCTCCAGAACGTTGCAAGTCTAAGAGCTCAGGACAAGAGCAGCAGAAATACATGCAACATGGTGACTGGTGAGTCCAGATTGTCCACATGCTGCAAGTTGTGTGTGTGTTTTCAGTAACCTCAGTCTCGGTTTTACGAACTAACCGTATGTGCTCATGATCTTCAAAGAGTTTCTTGAACTTGTTTCCTGGAAGAGATGAAGTTAACGCTGAAAAGGGAGGAATTACCTCCCTTTATCAGAGAAAGCCTACTGCCTTGGTGCTTCTTTTTTTTAGTTTTAAAATGCAGCATTGAAAATGTGCTGCTGAGGTTCTAGTGCAGATCTAGTGAGGATGCCGAGATCTAGTGTTTGCTGTTTCTAATGTGTGTCTATGGGATAAATGGAATGTGTAAATTCATATGCTTTAATAACTGACAGTAAAAGTGGCGACTGCAGCAGTAAGCTGTGTGTCTTGCTCTACAAAAGCCTGTTGAATGCACACTTGAGCCTTAAAGAGATTTCCTGTCATAAGCACAGGTGGGTTTAGTTTTAATAAATAAAATATCTGGGAGTACAGCATTACTTTCCTGAATTTCATCTAGGCCTGGTACTGTCACTGTGTAGGGTTCTGTGAAGTGTGCTTTTGAGATGTTCAGTACTTTCCATTAAATAACCCCAAGCAGCCTTCAAACTGAGGGGAAGAGCTCTGTGAGAAACTTAGTCCAGACCACACAGTGTCTCCGGCTCCCTTCTGATGGCCAGAGTTGGAGAGCTGTAGAGAAAACCAAAGGAAGATCCTGCCACTGTTTTGGGGCGGGAGCAAATACCACAGGACACAGTGGGTTCTGTCCGTGGCTGGGACTTCAGGTGCTGCAACGGCTCAGATGAGCGCTTCGTTGTTTTAGGTGTTAGTGGCTCTCGGTGTAGTAACTTCGGGCAAATATAAAGGAAGATTTTTTCCACACTAGAAGAGCGGAAAAGAGCTTCCTTGTGATAGGGGAAGAT